>NW_021319373.1:1403509-1420793 GCF_001605985.2 Dendrobium catenatum
TCACATAAAACGGCGGCCTTCTGATGACCCAGTTGGAGAATAGAGGTATTAGATTTGACTTATGTTAAGAAAGGTATGGGTAGACCTAAAAAGACTTGGTTAGAAAATATTAGTAATGACCTTTCTTTATTAGATTTAAACGAGAATTTAATTTTTAATAGGACACAATGGAGAAAAAAGATTCATATAACCGACCCCACGTAGTGGGATAAAGGCTTGATGTTATTGTTGTTGTTGTTTGTCAAATAAGTATCAAATATGAGATAATTTTTAAAATCTTTATGTATTCTAAGTGTTACAATATAGAGGTTTTTCAGTCATGCTAATGTCTTTAATGCTTATAAAAATGTTGTGGCTGTTTTGAAGGTAAATAGAATAGGTGAACTTTTTATGTTGTAGATTATAACATTGAGGGGTTGTGTTAATTCAAAAACTTTAGAGAAGCATCACAATTTAGGGAAACAAATAAGGATTTAAGAAGGATCAACATTATGGCACATAGTATGTCCTAATGTAACTTGTATCATTGAAGCATTAAAGATGAGGAGAAGACCACTTTAGAAATATGAAAAATACTGTGTTAGTGTACGATTTGATTTAATGGTGCTATTTTAAAATGAAACTTAACACAAATCCTTTATAAAAACTCAGCACATAAGATGATATTTTGCAATGCTGAGCCCTTTAGAACTTTTTACAATGCTATTCTTAGCTTGGCCAGGAATCACAAAAGAAAAAAAGTTTTGCCAAAATTCATACCAATGGGTGCCGATTCATGCTCGCTAAATGGCTGACAAATTTATTTCATTTCCTTCAAACTGCTGGCCTTCAAAATTTCAAATAATAGTGAAAAGTTTCAAAGGAAGTTTGTTGGTAGTTAAAGCATCCTAGCACAATATTATTCATTACAATACACATTTTTTCAGTCACAGATTGTTTAGATTCTCACTCGCTCTTGCATTTCTTCACAACTTACTCAGCAAAACATTCTGAATTGGCTTTGAGATTGGGTTCTCCTTGAGCTCAATGTCACTAGGCGGCACATCCACAGCTGGGGAGCAGTTAAAGAAACCATGAGGCTGCAGAGAAAAAAACAAACTTGTTGAAAGCATACTCCATTGATTTTAGTCCATCATGACAAATAACAGCAGATCTTTAAACTATAAGGGTTTTGCGTCAGAGAAATTATTTTGTGCAGAGATCAGACACAGAACGTCGTCCAGATATCAATCAGAATGCACCACATCAGCGATACCAAGCACAGAGTGATGTGGCGCATTTTGGTTGGTCTCCAGACGGCGTTCGACATCCGTACAGAATAATTAATCTTTGCGTGCATGTTTGATGCTAAAAACAAAAATGGTGAATTCATAGATACTGTCAAAATCCTGTAACAGAAGATATGTTTTAAGTAGAACAGTTATGAAGAAATCCATCCAAAAATTTAAGCCTACGAATATGGCCGCTTATTTGATATTTTTACACTGACATATTTTTTTTTTACTATTGTTTAGATTCTCACTCGCTCTTGCATTTCTTCACAACTTACTGAGCAAAACATTCTGAATTGGCTTTGAGATTGGGTTCTCCTTGAGCTCAATGTCACTAGGCGGCACATCCACAGCTGGGGAGCAGTTAAAGAAACCATGAGGCTGCAGAGAAAAAAACAAACTTGTTGAAAGCATCATGACAAATAACAGCAGATCTTTAAACTAGAGAAATTATTTTGTGCGGAGATCAAACACAGAACGCAGTCCGGAGAACAATCAGAATGCACCACATCAGCGATACCGAGCACAGAGTGATGTGGCGCATTTTGGTTGGTCTCCGGACGGCGTTCAGCATCCGCACAGAATAATTAATCTTAGCGTGGATGTTTGATGCTAAAAACAAAAATGGTGAATTCATGGATACTGTCTAAATCCTGTAACAGAAGACATGTTTTAAGTAGAACAGTTATGAAGAAATCCATCCTAAAATTTAAGCCTACGAATAATGGCCGCTTATTTGATATTTTTACACTGACATATTTTTTTTTTACTTAGGCAATATGGTACTAAACCTAATACTTTCATGAGTCTTAATAAGATTATCATAAATAATAAAGGATCACATCATATGATAGAACAGAGCTATCCTACCCTTCCACCTTCGAAGTTCAAACGTTTTCTATATCATATTATCATCCACCGATTATTAACTTAATGAAATTGGTCCTGGAAAATAAATCTAAGTCCTTTACTTTCCAAATCGAAGTCCTTAAACAAAAACATATACAAAATTCCTTTTTCAATGGTCAATCCAGTTGGCCTTCTCCAGATCTCAATAATTTCATACACGGTTGAAAGAACAGGAATAATATGTCAGAATATACATTGGAACGACTTAATAGAAAGTTAAAATTTAAAAATCAAACGTTCAAATGACAAAAGCAATACCATGAGCATAAACCCTAGGCGATCAACAGGCATGACGGGCCAGTCCTCCAACCTAGGAACGTGTGTAATTCCAAATACATACCTGCCATTGAAGCAAAACAAAAAAAAACAAAAACAAAAAAATTATAACTGTGCATGAAAAGAACTTCACGAGATGGGCAAACTTTCAGAAGAATTAGATGCAAAACTAAGCTGAGAATGAACTTAAAATATTGCTTATGTTGGCAGTCACTCCAGAAACATGGTGGGTAAAACAAAGTTAACATATTAAAATGGATACAATGAGAAAGAGAGATCAATCATGGAAGTTCAATACTTTGCCTGCCTAACTTAGGAGGAAGTTGACCAAAGTAGTTCTAGTAAGGAGAGTTCCTTGTCGAGTGGACCGACTTATTAGCGAGTATAGAACTTGTTCGAAATACATAAGGCAATTAGTTTAATAGGTATGCTGATCCGGTTTATATCAATCCTAGGGTGGGTCTTTCTATCATTTAAGAGTGACGAGTCCCATTAACATGACAAATAATTGGAGCATAGCTAGGACAGACTAGTATGTTGTAGCCACCATTAGGAGGATTAAGGGTTGACCATACTTATTGGATGATAGAAGACCTTATATTCTTTTTGAAGGCAGCACATGCAATTTGTGTTGGTAGCTCTTATCGTTGGATTTCACAAACCATAATGAGTCTTTCTTGAATGTAGGGGCAATGCAAATACATATAACATCGAAACTCGGCATCATTGCGTTAACCATCCATGTGGGCGCGACTCCACTTGCCATACCCACATCATAAAAAGATACATGCGTCATTGTAAAGGTGATTTCATCCAGCTCTTTTGGATTCACCAAGAGGCAAAAGCAAAGTCGGCAGGATAACATCATGTTGGTTGTCCTATTGGCTTACTAAAAAATCTGAAATACATGAACCAACATCTGTGGAACATGGCTGCATGTGGCCTGTAGGTGTGTAGACAAAGGCTATGGTAGGTAGCCAAAGTGATTGGAAACTACTCAAATGAAAAAGAAAAAAAAAAACAAATACTTAGCACATTGACTTTGGTTTCGCGACTAAGAGAGCGATGTGTTGACAAGTTCTTGAAATCCAATCTCCAGTCAATATGTAAAGGCATTTATCTTTTTGGGTTGAGTTATTGAGAAGTTATAGGGAAGGATGACTTTTGAGGTTGCCTATAAAAGGCAAGCTAAGGAAAGAGGTGGGATTGACTTTCCATAAAGAGTTGGTTTGTTTTTGGAAGGGGGTGAAAAGAAGTTTGACTTATTAGGAGAAAGCATCAAGTACTCAAAAAAAGGAGAGATTATTGTGTCCGGACACCAAACATGTCCAAAGACCAATAAAAAAGCGTCACAACACTGGGCGCTCAGTGCCGCACTCAGTACCACTCGGTATGCTCGGTACTCTGTCAGGACAGAATAATTTTTCCAAAAAAAGGGGATGATAACTACGAGCTCTCAAGAGAACTCCAATTAGGATGAGTTCTAAGGGAAGGTGCGACGGATTCTTAAAAGAGGGCACCAAATTCTCTAGAAAGATTGTCAGTAACATCAAGTTCTTGGAAAAGTTAATGACAAGATTGAGTTCTTGGAAGAGACACAGTAGAGGAAGTCATCAATTTCTCTAAGGGGGAGAGTTGGTCATCAAGAAGTCCATATGGATTGTTCTATGATCTAAAAGGCATGACCTTCAAGCAATGGAGACTTGTGGTGGCTCCCTTAAATGTGGACTAAATGTAGTCCAAATGGGTACTTAGCTTTGTTAAACAACTATTCTTCCATTGGAAATAATATGGTTTGTCTTGCAATGGCACATTCCAGTTGTCAGTCGTAGGATAATATTCGCCACATTGCCTTGCCAAAATTAGGTTGAAGAGGCCAACATCTTTGCATCGAAATCCACACCCTTAGTGATGTAGAACGGGAGTTGACTTTGCTATAATCTGAAACAAATCCTACAAGAAACCTGAAACAGTGCAGGTTTTTCTCCTAAAATATGGGAAAATTTTCAGGGTTCTATGCTTAGGAACAAGGGAAATTGGAAGGAGCATTCAAGAGGAAATTCTGGAATTAACTCCAACGGGAAAACTGGCAGCAGCAATCAGGTTTTGGAAACTTTCCAAAGAAATAAGCTGTTACGGGATAATGAGGAGTTGGGAAGCTGTGTTATTTCCTAAAAATAATTCTTGCTGGAGCAATTCGGAGAAGAGGAAAATGGCGGGACCACAGGGAAAATTAAATGGGATTTTAATTCAATCAAGACAGGATTTAACGGGTGAGAGAAAAAGGAAAAAAAAGGGAATTGTTTTCCTAAATCAATGATTTGATTTAAGAAGTAACGGCTGGGTGGGTGGGGAAAGATTTGAGTTATTTGCCAAGGGAAATATGAGTCAACTAGGAAATAAATCCTAATTGACTAAATAGGTGGCTGGCGGCAGGGATAAGCCAAGAGGGAATTTAATCAAAATAAAAAGGCTCTTTAAAATAGATATAAGATTTTGGAAAGTATTATTTGTGATCCAATTTGAAATTCAATTTCAAATTAGATTAAAATAAAAAAACTTTCCCAAAATAGGAGAATTATTTTAGGAAATAATTTTGAAATTCAAATTCAACGAAATTTGAATTTCCGGAATTATCCCTTAATTAATTCATACCCAAAGAGGAGATTTATGACATGGTAGAGGGCTCAATTAAACTCAATTTGAATTTGAAATTCAAATTGAGTTATTGAGTTAATTAAAAAACTTTCCTAAAATAGACTATTTAAATTAGGAAAGATTTTGAAAATTCGCAATGATTAATTTTGAATTTCAAAACTTTCCCACATTCAATTTAATCTAAAATAGGAAATAAAATTGGATGGGGGAAAAAAGGAGGGGAATGGTCGGCGGTGGAGGGGCAAATGAGGGAAGGTGGTCGGCCACATGGAGAGAGAGAGGTGGAGCTAGGGGGAATACTTGGGTGGATGAAGAGGGGAGGAAGGAGATGAACAAGAATATACGAGAAAGATAGAGATAAATAAAGAACTCACAAAGAGATCGTAAGAACCGCAAACCTCGGACTCTTCCAAAGATTGACGGGTATTGCAAGTTAACCTCCTCGGGCTTCTCCTCTCATGAACTCACTAAGAGATCACATGAACTCACTAAGAGATCAACAAGAACATAAAACATTTCATTATCAATAATCATCCATTACAATAGCTTAAGGCCCTTATTTATAGGCCCCAATATAAGAAAATTCGAAATTACAAAATTGTCCCTTGGGCCATAACACTCAAACAAACTATCCTAGGGGTAGAACAGGAAGTACATTAATTTAGAACTAAAATTCAGAAAAATAAATCATAATAGAAGGTTTAAATGATAGCCGTCGATTTACGACGCCTCCTGTGATAGATGCGTAAGATCTTCGTGCTGATGTCCGCATCACTCAGTCTTGCAAGTAGGAAGTACAGGTGATGCGCATTGTCAAAATATTGTCAGTTGATATTTTCAATAGACAAAATGTTGGGACTTTCCTTAGAAATATATGTTGCACTAGCTTGATTTGGTGTTATTTGGGATGATGAAGAGGCCAAAAAATAACAAGAGAATTTGCTGAGAAGGAGACACGCTGAAAAGTTCAGCATACTCAATCCAATAAGTTTCATAAGATCAACCGAAAAAAAGAAAAAAAAAAAAAGATAAAATAAAATTTATTTAAATTCTACATATTTTTTAAAAAAATTTCTCCATTAAAGGTGGTGAACAATTGACGGCATGGAGGTTGGCATTCATCAATGAGGCAGAAGAGGAGAGCAATGTTTCCCCTAAATCAAATTTCCTTCGAATTCTAAGAGTTCTCAACGAGAGCACCAAAAATGTAAACAACAAAAATTAGTTTGCTGCTAGGTAGCACTATATGGTTCTTGAGGGAGAGGAGGTGGCACTTCTCGAAGAGGGAAGAAAGGAGGGAGAACCTCTAGCCTCAATTTTCCTTTGAAGTCTAACAGTTCTCAACGAGAGCACCAAAAATGTGAACAACAAAAACTAGTTTGCTGCTATGTAGCACTATATGGTTCTTGAGGGAGAGGAGGTGGCACTTCTCGAAGAGGGAAGGAGGGAGAACCTATGGCCTATGTTACGTCCCAATTAGAGGGAAGATAATGATGTAAGCTTGTAGGAAACATGCGAGAAGACGAGGTAAACTAATGACATTTGAAGACACCATCGATGGGCAATAGATGAAAAAAGATGATGTGCCCCTACAAAAGGGAGAAAGTCAAGGCTAGAGGAGGATGACTGGGAATATAAAAACAAAGAAGTAAGAGGGCTTTGTAGCCTATGTCTATGACGCAATGAGGGGAAGAAGTCTAGTATAAAAGATAACTGTACAATTTATTGGGTAAGTCAACCTTGGTATGCTAGGCTATAGTAGCAAGGAAAGGATATAGGAAGAACATACCAAGAAAGGCTCCTATAAAGGGCAGTTCATTCTTAATGAGTTCCAAATGGGCCTTTGAAAGAAAAAGGGAGCCTTGATAGGCAACCTTTTGGCTAGAGGTGGGGTTGTCAATGAAAGGGGGTGTAAAACACATGTCAAGCCTAGAGGCGATCAAGTGGCAGGTGTGAGGTCCAAGAAGGTCAAATGGCTGGCTAGTCATTGAATCCTTAGATGTTGTAATGAGGTATGGAGCACCTATCCAACCAAGATGGGCCACTATGTTCAATAGACATATGTTGCCTTCCTCGGGACAGATTACGCTCTAACTATATGGTGAGATCTTAGAGACTTCACGGGATGTCTCGGGAGGATCATATTGGGATTGGCCGGCTTCCATAATAAGGTGGGAAAGAAGGAAAGATCATTTAGAAGGTTGAGCACTCTAGACGAGGTTAACTTGGAGAAATCATCAAGGAGTTGAGTGCATTGGAGCTGGCCTGGAGAAAATGCCGAAGAGGCCAGGTACATTGAAGAGGCCGACTTAGAGAAGTTGTCTTGTAGGCTGAGTTATTAGGTAAGGTCGACTTGGTAAAGTCAGTAAAAGGGTAGAGAGAAGGAAAAGTTCCTGAGTAATTGAGTTTAGGTCGGATTGCTAACAAACAATAGGTGTTGATTTGGATTCGCTTGAGAGAAAGAGAGAGTTTGGAGGAGGCGGCTAGAAGTGATGCTCCTAGATGGAAGCACTTCAGAGTTGGGAGGCAGTTTGATGAGAGAGGGTTTTGGGCTAAGTTGCTAGAGCTAATCAAGGCAGCTACCTCATATGGGGCACTAGACTGGACAATTGTTTTTCGCATACATTCTTGATGTGGATAAGAAAAGTTAGGTGTTGACATCCATATTGTAAAACCCGAAAATTCGTCATTTGAGTGCGTCGCATGCATTTCGATGCGCCGCGACGAACTTAAGTGAAATTTCGATGTCGTCCGAATTCGACGAAATAAATTTTATTAAATTCGTCACGAAATTTCGATCGAAACGGTATATAGAACTTGTAGTTAATTTCGCACGGTTTGGGAGTTAAAATTCGCCGAAGTCCGTTTAAGTAACATTTGTCCTTTTCTACCCATTTTGCCCTTCTTGAATTAAAAGAAAAATTATAGAGATAAGGGCACACGCGTAAAATCCATTCCTTAAGTCCTCATAAGTCTAAGGGACCGAATATTTCAGTACCTTGTGCATTTTTGTTCGGCCGTAAGAGAGAAGCAGACGAGAGAGAGGGGAAGAGCGGCAGGAGGAGTTCCTAGGCCGGCGGCCGACGGGTTTTCCGGCGAGCTTCTTCAGGAAAATCGTAGGGGAAGGCTTGAGGTAAGTTCTTCTTGAAGAAAATGAAATTTTTCTTGAGTTTTCTTGAAGTAAAATTTTTAGGGTTTGATTTTTGTTAGGGATTCTTTAAAAAACCTTTAGGGTTTGCTTTGATCTAGGTTTCTCTACACTACATGTCAATTTTTTTTAAGCAAAACACTAAATCCGAAATTTAGGGTTTCTCTTTTTGATGAAATTTTTATGGGAATGACTAGAAGAGCTTAAGGGGAGACTTTTGGTATCAAAAATGTAATTTTTCATTAAGCGATTTTGAGTGGAAAAAGAGAAAGTTTAGGGTTTTTCCAAACTTAGCTTTTGTAGGTTGCATGTTCCCTAAATGTGTTCCTAAGGGCTTAGGGAAGCCTCTAATTGAGAAATTTGAGAGAAAACTATTTTTTCTAATTTTTATTTAATATAAATCCAAAAATTAGTTAATATTATTTATCAATTAGATGAAAGGGGAGGTTTTGGCATGCTTAAGGGATGAAATTAGTAAAATGTGAAAGTCAAAATTTTGGAAATTATAGTAAATCCGAAAATGAAAATAATAATTATATTTTTTTAAATAAAATTAAAATGTTAGAGATTTAAATGTAAGTAATAGAAATTGAAAAAAAAATTTCCCTTAGGTTAGAATAAGGGAAAGGAGGTGACGACTTGTGCGGGAAATTTTCAAAACAAAGCTTCTTAAGTGTAAGTGACTCTACTTGCTAGGGAAAGTATTCATTTCGTTATATATATTGCTTTATGTTATTGGTTGCAAAGAAGATAGAAAAATTATTGTTCAAAGTTCTTATATCATGTTCATGCTCAATGGTTAATTGATGGTTTGACTTTGTGTTAAAGTTTCCTATCATATCATATGAAATCATGAGCATGAGCATATTCTTATCATTTTCATGCTTAATCATACTTATGATATATGAATATATGAAATGCATAGCTTGTGATTGTTGATGGCAGAGTATCAAGAGGTGGCTTTTTGAGCAAATATGGCCTTTGAGACAATATGGAACAAAATGAAAAGGTTATGACCATGAATGATGTGTACCTGATCAGTATAATTCGGTACTCCGGAACGGATGTATACCATATGAATAGAAAGATAAACATATGCAAGTATATCTCATGTTATCTCATGTTAAGAAATCATATTTCATGTTATCTCATGTTAGACAAGCATAGCTCATGTCATGTTCAATACATAGTCAACTTATACTTGCTTCAAGATATACCTTAAGACATCTATTAGCACATGCATAGGTTATTAATCTAAAAGTTCTTTTCTTTTAAATGTACACGAACTTTAGCTGTAGATGTCAATTACTGAGCGTAGCTCACTCCCTAGTTTTGGGAAATTTTTAGGAGAACCCTCTCATAAGTGATGGCGGATCACCCGAGGTTTACTTATAGTCATCGAGCAACGGGTGACAGGTTCTTTTATTGTTTTTATTAGATGTGGTTCCTTACTTTACTTTTGGATGGCGTGCATAGCATGAATAGTTAGAAGTTTGACATCTTGTATATTGTGAACACTCTACGGAATGGAAATAAAATTATTTAGAGGCGCTTTTTGTTCTTGAAGTCTTTTTAGAAAAATTTTGTTTACATGAAAGAAGAATAGTGTTTGATCTGAACGTCCGATTTTGTTCCCACCTCGTATATACGAGCTTACCAGACCGGATCGTGACAAGAATGGTATCAGAGCATAAGTTGAGGATTTGAATCCGTATAAAGCGCCATTAGGTTGATTTATGCGTCCTAGACATGAGTCTTAGACATGTTAGGAATGTATGATGATGTGATAAATATTGAATTGGTTTTCTTTTACTTGGTTTAGGGCTATGGATCAGGAACCCGATGCCACTGATGGCAATACTAATGGGCATAATGATCCAGTTGGTAGAGAAGTTCCAGCAGTACCCTCTATAGCTAATCCTGCTGGTGGTAGTAGCACTACCATGGATACTTTTAATCAGATGATGGCGGCTGTCACGCACTTGATTCAGCATTCACAGGAGCAGCCCCAGTCTAGTTCCAGGAGAGAGCCATTGGTAGACAAGTATCTGAAGATTTTCCAAGACATGCGACCACCTCTCTTTACAGGAGTAGGAGAGTCAGTAGATGCTGAAAACTGGCTTTTGAGGATTGAAAAGATACTGGAGGGTATGCAATGTCCTGTTGATCGGAGGGTGACCTTAGCCACTTTTACTTTGGATGGGGAGGCCGAGAGATGGTGGAGAGGACAATCATTGGAGAAGTTTGGTGGTAGAACAGCTTCCCAGATCTTATGGGAGGACTTTGTGAAAGTCTTCAGAGATTGATTCGTGCCTCCTTCTACGAGGAGTCAGATGCAGGAGAGATTCATGCGACTGGTGCAAGGTGATCGGACAGTCATGCAGTATGAAGCTGAGTTTACCACACTGTCCCGCTATGCCTCTCAGATTATTGCTACTACTGAGGACAAGTGCCAAAAGTTCTTATCAGGGCTTCGCGATGCTATACGTCAGCCATTGATTCCCTTTAGCTTTGATGATTATGCAATATTGGTGGAAAAAGCAAGGAGAATAGAAATTAATTTTCAAACTGTTAAGAAGAGGAGAGATTTCCAACAGAAGAGGAAGGGCTTTGAGAAGACCAAGAGCTTCCAGACTCATTCTAAAGAAGACCAGAACTGATAGTAGTGGGAGTTCTTCAAGTGCCAGAACTTGTGACAAGTGTGGCAAGATGCATAGAGGTGAATGTTTATCGGGCTCCAATGTTTGTTTTTTTGCCATCAGCCTGGGCATGTGGCTAGGAACTGCCCAAAGGGTCCAAGGGAGGGGAGACCTAGTGCTCCTCCACCTCAGCAGAGTACTGGGAGACATTCTACTGTTGGTAGACCGAGAGCTCAAGAGTCTATTGCTTCTGCTTCAGTGCCTAGTCATCCGGTTGCGAGACCTGTTGTACAACCAAGGGTTTATGCCATTACACAGCAAGAGGCCAAGGAATCTCCTGATGTGATTACAGGTATTATTCATGTCAAATATTGTCCTAGTAGAGTACTTTTCGATACTGGAGCATCGCATTCATTCATTAGTCAGGAGTTCATTAAGAAACATGCATTGGATGTTTGCACTATGCTTACTGCATTGTCAGTTCTGTTACCGGATGGGTCGAGTATGACTGCTACACTTATGTGTTCCAAGTTTCTCACTATTTGCGAGGAGTTTGATGTTGTGTTGATAGTTTTACTCCTGTTGGAGTTTGATGTGATTTTAGGAATGAATTGGATGTCAAATCAATTCATCTCCATAGACTGCAATAAGAAGGTGGTGAAGATCAAGTTTCTTGGAGGAGAGAAACTTGTCTTTCAGGGCGATCGAGGTGTATCTTCTATGATCATCTCTTCTATGACGGCTTGTAGTTTAATTTTGAAAGGGTGCCCAAGCTTTCTAGCTCATGTAAGGGACACTTCCAAGCAAGTGCCAGAATTGAAGGAGATTGCCGTGGCAAGAGACTTTCCTGATGTGTTTCCTGAAGTCTTACCTGGAATGAACCCTGTTAGAGAGATTGATTTCTCAATCGATCTTGTATCTGGTGTTGAGCCTATTTCAAAAGCACCTTATCGTATGGCGGTTAAGGAACTTCAGGAGTTGAAGTCTCAATTGCAAGAACTGCTGGAGAAGGAATTTATTCGCCCTAGCACTTCACCTTGGGGAGCACCAGTTCTCTTTATAAAGAAGAAGGATGGTAGCATGCGACTCTGTATTGATTACAGGGAGTTGAACAAGCTTACCATTAAGAACAAGTATCCCTTACCAAGGATTGATGACTTGTTTGATCAGCTAGTGGGAGCTACAGTCTTTTCCAAGATTGACCTGAGGTCAGGTTATTATCAGTTGAGAATTAAGGAGGAAGACATCCCGAAGATAGCCTTTAGCTCAAGGTATGGACACTACGAGTTTACTGTATTACCTTTTGGGCTAACAAATGCCCCAGCTGCTTTTATGGATTTGATGAATCGGGTCTTCAAGCCAATGCTAGATAGGTTTGTCATTGTCTTCATTGATGACATTCTTATCTATTCTTGTGATGAAAAGCATCATGCCAATCATCTCCAGGCAGTGTTGCAAACTCTAAGAGGCAATGAATTGTTTGTCAAGTTCTCTAAATGTGAGTTTTGGCTGAAGAATGTGACTTTTTTGAGTCATGTCATTAGTGGAGATAGTATTTCTGTGGACCATAAGGTGCAGGCTATAGCTGAATGGCCAAGACCTATGACAGTGACTGAGATACGGAGTTTCCTTGGGTTAGCTGGTTACTACAGATGGTTTGTAGAGGAATTTTCCAAGATTGCTGCACCTTTGAGTAGATTGACTCAGAAGGCCGTTAAATTTGAGTGGAGCAGTCAGTGTGAGAAAGCCTTTCAAGAGTTAAAGACTCGTTTGATGACTGCACCGATTCTAACGATTCCTTCAGGTACTGAAGGATTTCAGATTTTCAGCGATGCGTCACTGAAGGGTTTGGGTTGTGTCTTGATGCAACATGGGAGAGTAGTTGCCTATGCTTCTAGGCAATTGAAGAGTCATGAGAAGAACTACCCAACCCACGATTTGGAGCTTGCTACTGTAGTCTTTGCCTTGAAGATTTGGAGACACTACTTATATGGCGTACATTGTGAAGTGTTCACTGATCACCAGAATCTGAAGTATATATTTTCTCATAAAGAGCTGAACTTGAGGCAGAGGAGATGGATGGAACTGCTCAATGACTATGATTTGAACATTCAGTATCATCCGGGAAGAGCCAATACTGTTGCTGATGCTTTGAGTAGAAAACTGCCTACGAAGTTAAATAATTTGCTAACTCAACAAGAGAAGCGGATTGAAGAGATGGATAGGCTGGAGTTATCAGTGGTACTTCCTACACCTGGAAATGTAGGATGGTTGAGTCAGTTAATTGTGCAAACTGATTTGAAAAGTAAGATAGCTGAAGCTTTATGGAAAGATCCCGATTTTGTGAAAATCATACAGTTAGTAAAGGATAGGCATGAAGAGGATTTTATTCTTGATGAGGACAATATCCTTTGGTATAAAGGCAAGGTCTGTGTACCAAATGTTGATGCTTTGAGGAAGGATGTTCTATCTGAAGCTCATTTCTCGGCTTATACTATCCACCCTGGTAGTAATAAGATGTATAAAGACCTTAAGGGTCTATTTTGGTGGCCCGGAATGAAGAGGAGTGTAGCTGATTTTGTTTCTAAGTGCACTGCATGTCAGTTGGTAAAGGCTGAACATCAAAGGCCAAGTGGATTACTTCAACCTTTACTGATTCCAGAGTGGAAGTGGGATGATATCGCTATGGATTTCGTGTCAGGGTTACCTCGATCACGACAGGGTCATGATGCTATTTGGGTTGTCATTGATAGGCTTACAAAGTCTGCTCACTTTTTGCCTATTCGATTGACTGATTCATTTGAGAAGCTCACAATGTTGTATGTGGCTGAGATTGTACGATTGCACGGCGTGCCTAAGTTCATAATATCTGACCGAGATGGTAGATTTACTTCTAGACTTTAGAGAAAAGTACAAGAAGCTATGAGCAATAGATTGACATTCAGTACAGCCTTCCATCCTCAGACTGATGGACAAACAGAGACTATTCAAACTCTTGAAGACTTATTGAGATTGTGTATTCTTGATTTTGGAGGAGGTTGGGAATCTCATATTCCTTTGATAGAGTTTGCTTACAACAATAATTTCCAAGCCAGCATAGGAATGACATCTTATGAAGCCCTCTATGGAAGGAAATGCAGAACACCTCTTTGTTGGGCAGAGACAGGTGAGAGGAAGGTAATTGGATCAGATCTTGTTGATGATGCCACAAGCAAAATCAGATTGATCAGGGATAGGTTGCTAGCAGTTCAAGATAGGCATAAGAAGTATTATGATGCTAAGCACCGATTTGTGGAATTCAATGTGAGAGACTTTGTTTTCATAAAGATTAGACCGATGAAGGGTGTACTTCGTTTTGACAAGGTTGGCAAACTTAGTCCTCACTATATTGGTCCTTTTGAGATAGAAGAAAGGATTGGGAAGGTGGCCTACAGATTAGCTTTACCCACTACTTATGCTGTCCACAATGTGTTCCATGTTTTTTCACTGAGGAAGCATATATCGGATGATCCTTCTAAGATCATATCAGAAGATGTGGACTTACAGCCAGATCTTACATATGTTGAAGAATCGGATTGTATTATGGAGTTCAGTGTGAAGCAACTTAGAAGCAGGGAGTTACCGTTTGTGAAAGTGCTATGGAAGCATGGATTGGAAAAGAATGTCACGTGGGAGAAAGAGTCAGAAATGATGAAGTGCTATCCTCATCCCTTTGAGTAAGGTATGATTGTTTGTTTTTTTTTCCTCTCTTTTAAATTTCATGGACTAAATTTTTATTAGGAGGGAAGGATTGTAAAATCCGAAAATTCGTCATTTGAGTGTGTCGCATGCATTTCGATGTGCCGCGACGAACTTAAGTGAAATTTCAATGTCGTCGGAATTCGACGAAATAAATTTTATAAAATTCGCCACGAAATTTTGATCGAAACGGTATATAGAACTTGTAGTTAATTTCGCACGATTTGGGAGTTAAAATTCGTGGAAGTCCGTTTAAGTAACATTTGGCCTTTTCTACCCATTTTGCCCTTCTTGAATTAAAAGAAAAATTATAGAGATAAGGGCACAAGCGTAAAATCCATTCCTTAAGTCCTCATAAGTCTAAGGGACCGAATATTTCGGTCCCTTGTGCATTTTTGTTCGGCCATGAGAGAGAAGCGGACGAGAGAGAGGGGAAGAGCGGCGGGAGAAGTTCCTAGGCCTGCGACCGACGAGTTTTCCGGCGAGCTTCTTCAGGAAAATCGTAGGGGAAGGCTTGAGGTAAGTTCTTCTTGAAGAATATGAAATTTTTCTTGAGTTTTCTTAAAGTAAAATTTTTAGGGTTTGATTTTTCTTAGGGATTCTTTAGAAAACCTTTAGGGTTTGCTTTGATCTAGGTTTTCCTACCCTACATGTCAAATATTTTTAAGCAAAATACTAAATCCGAAATTTAGGGTTTCTCTTTTTAATGAAATTTTTATGGGAATGACTAGAAGAGCTTAAGGGTAGACTTTTGGTATCAAAAATGTAATTTTTCATTAAGCGATTTTGAGTGAAAAAATTAGAGAAAGTTTAGGATTTTTCCAAACTTAGCTTTTGTAGGTTGCATGTTCCCTAAATGCGTTCCTAAGGGCTTAGAGAAGCCTCGAATTGAGAAATTTGAGAGAAAACTATTTTTCCGAATTTTTATTTAATATAAATCCAAAAATTAGTTAATATTATTTATCAATTAGATGAAGGGGAGGTTTTGGCATGCTTAAGTGATAGAATTAGCAAAATGTGAAAGTCAAAATTTTGGGAATTATAGTAAATCCGAAAATGAAAATAATAATTATATATTTTTAAATAAAATTAAAATGTTAGAGATTTAAATGTAAGTAATAGAAATAGAAAACTCTTTTTCCCTTCGGTTGGAATAAGGGAAAGGAGGTGACGACTTGTACGGGAAATTTTCAAAGCAAGGCTTCTTAAGTGTAAGTGACTCTACTTGCTAGGGAAAGTATTCATTTCGTTATATATATTGCTTTATATTATTGGTTGCAAAGAAGATAGAAAAATTATTGTTAAAATTTCTTATATCATATTCATGTTCAATGGTTACTTGATGGTTTGACTTTGTGTTAAAGTTTCTTAGATCATATGAAATCATGAGCATGAGCATCTTCTTATCATTTTCATGCTTAATCAAACTTATGATATATGAATATATGAAATGCATAGCTTGTGATTGTTGATGGCGGAGTACCAAGATGTGGCTCTTTGAGCAAATACGGCCTTTGAGACAATATGGAACGAAATAAAAAGGTTATGGCCATGAATGATGTGTACCTGATCAGTACAATTAGGTACTCCGGGACGGATGTATACAATATGAATAGAAGGATAAACATATGGAAGTATATCTCATGTTATCTCATGTTAAGAAATCATATTTCATATTATCTCATGTTAGACAAGCATAACTCATGTCATGTTCAATACATAGTCAACTTATACTTGCTTCAAGATATACCTTAAGACATCTATTAGCACATGTGTAGGTTATTAATCCAAAAGTTCTTTTTTTTAAATGTACATGAACTTTAGCTGTCAATTACTAAGCGTAGCTCACTCCATAGTTTTGGAAAATTTTCAGGAGAACCCTCTCATAAGTGATGGCGGATCACCCGAAGTTTACTTATAGTCGTCACGCAACGGGTGATAGGTTCTTTTATTGCTTTTATTAGATGTGGTTCCTTACTTTACTTTTGGATGGCGTGCATAACATGAATTGTTAGAAGTTTATCATCTTGTATATTGTGAACACTATGGAAAGGAAATAAAATTATTTAGAGGCGCTTTTTGTTCTTGAAGTCTTTTTAGAAAAATTTTATTTACATGAAAGATGAATAGTGTTTGATCTGAACGTCCGATTTCGTTCCTGCCTCATATATACGAGCTTACCAGGCCGGATCGTGACACATAATACCCAAAAGGAATGAAATGAAATACATACCTGTTGTAACCCGATGGATCTACAAATATTACCAGAAATCCAGCATGAAATCCCGCGATAGCTCTGCAAGCAGCGCCGAAACAGCCCGGGTATCCTGCGATCTGCCTCGATCAAACGCCCATGTATGTCTTTAAATACCCAAGCAAACTGAGGCTTCAGGGACCGACTCCCTTCACACAATCGAGCTCCAGTCACAACTCCCTCTCTCTGAATCTACACGGTCGCAAGCCTTGCAGCCTCCGACCTCCTTCCGATCCCTTCGGTTGAGATATAGAGAGAGAGGGAATCGAGCTCCAGTCACAACTCCCTCTCTCTGAATCTACACGGTCGCAAGCCTTGCAGCCTCCGACCTCCTTCCGATCCCTTCGGTTGAGATATAGAGAGAGAGGGGGGAGAGAGAGAGAGAGAGAGA
>NW_021319373.1:1421831-1473239 GCF_001605985.2 Dendrobium catenatum
CAAATGCCTAGTCGAAAATATCACTAGGATCCATTCTCAAACAATCTCCTGTCATTAAGGACGTGGTACGTGTCCTCTAACCGGCAGTTTTGCCTCCAAATGGCACCGCAGGATAAACGGTTATGACTCGGGGCCCTCTGAAACGAGTGGTTTTGCCGTCAAATGGCACCACGAAATACCGGTTATGGCCATCGCCGTTATGTTCCTTATTGGCATCAAATCCTTGAGATATGAATCAATAGGATATGATTGATAGGGCACAAAGCCCTCTGTTAGCTAAGGTGGATTCAAATTTATCCCCTTAAACAAACATTCACCCCAGGTCTATAAGGTCCCCTTGGACGAAGCAACCCATGGCTGTCGACAAGGATCCTTCTGTCAGGTTGGGTCGACAGCCTCCTCTGACTAAGTAGACCAGGGACCATGATGGCCAGGGATCACGGAACCATGGGATCTTGATCGGGTCCATCATTCATTCCCCCACCATCCGCTTTAAGTGAAAGACGGTGAAATTTCTATTTTAAATATCAAATTTTCTAAACGTCCAAACTATTTCCAAATTCCCAAATCCAAATCCACGCTGCTACTATATACCAGCTAACACGTATACTCTACGTATCTGATTGACGACTAGCCTTAATCAAAAGTTCTCTCTCGTGATCGGGAGAGGTAATTAACTATAGGGGCTTGCGCCTATAGGAAACCAGAACTCAGATCATAAAGTCCTCACAAAATGAGGGCGAAATCTCTGGGTAGTGTCTTATCTACAAACCCATCTGCCATCCAAAATTTACCTCGGAACTTATCTGTTAAAACTCCCTCGCCGGATAAATCAAAAGCGAGAGGGGAGGCCGGGGCCGAATTTTCGGAGCCCACATTAGGTGATTACAAATATGTCCTCATCATCAAAATCATAAATTTCTCTTACAAATTTTTAGAGTTAAAAATCATTTGCAAACATATTTTAACAAGTCAATCTAGTACCACATATCAAATCTCTATCTAATCTCTCCCAAAACTAAGCAAAGTTATTATTTTCTACCAACTATTCCATCTGATGACTGCTTGCAAATACAAAAGAGCACGGTGAAGAGATCAGAATGACGCATAGCTTCTTCTCAGGAATCCCCTTAGCTCATAAATACGCAACTTGATTTGGTGTCCAAAGGCTCAAGCAACTAGAAGGTTCATGTGGCTGATGTCCATGAACAAAGAAAGGAAGGATATTATATATTTTTTCTTTTCTTTTATTCTTGAGCCGCCATTTGGAGGGTTGCTTGGGGAACAAAACAAGGTGAAAAGAATGGGAAACTAAGTTAAGTTGGAAGGCAAAATCTGTTAAGCAATATTTTGTACTCTGACATGAAAGAACCACCATCTATCCATGCAACATAGATGTAGCCTTGCAAAAGCCTAAACATGCAAATCTTAGTCTCTCTTGTGATGCTTGTTCTTGTGGTTCATCCTCTTCGTGTTGGGTTGACTCTTCTGCCAAAAAAAAGGTTAGGGTCTTTTCCTAATAGAAACTGCATTCAGCTTATAAAGGCAGTAGAAAAAAAAATTTCAAGTAAAATAATAGAGGCATTTGAGCCAGAATGACAGCATATATCCACGGAAATATACGGAACAAGATATTATTTTTCTTTAAAATGCATAAAATTTATTGAAGAATTTAGATCATAAAACATTATACAGGCAATATAACAGCTAAAAAATAACATAAAAACTGAACCAAAACAATTTTCACATGTGGTTTTATTGGAACAGTAATATAAGATGCAATATTTAAATGTGAGAGGCAACTCCTTCAAATAACAACTCCCAGGTGAAAAAAGGACAAAAAAAAATGAACTAATACATACGGAAATAGAAGATAAATAAAGCACGCTTCTGCAAACAAAGAATTTTATATAGTTTTAGCAACAATTATCCACTGCACATCAGTAACAATGAGCATGACAAATCAACAATAGCAACACTAATAAATCCTTCTGCATGAATAGGTCCTCCAATTGCTATGTAAAATTAAAAGCTAACCAATAGTATTTTAAAAAGAGTTAAAGAAGCCAACCAGAGAACGATATCCGTTTCCTCAAGTGACCTATTCTTCTTAACCCATGTAGCCAATCCCTCATTTACACGTGGATTTTGATTGGGAAACTCTCCTCCAGGGTACAGTTCATCACGGCTATATGATGTAACCCAAAGATTGTGCTTCAAAAAGGCAGCTCTTCTTAGAAATTTTGCCTCCGGGCCAGCTAATGGCAGGCAATTTGAACCAGGTAAGAGTTTGTAGCCTGTAAATTGTCCCGTTCGATTGACGGTTCTTGTGTTCCTCACCTAAAATAGAAAAGGGCACATGCCATCTAACATTACGATTCACACAATTATGGCAGGATGACATTAGCTATATAAAAAAAAGTATTGCTTCATATGAGGTTCTGACACCAGTGACACCTAAAGATTGTGACAAAGAATGATGAAGATTGTAAGAGGAAAGATAATACAGCCGATGTTCCCAGTGCAATTGATCAACACACTGCAGTGTCATCATATGCAAACTTTACTTCATTCTAATATTCTAGAGCTTACTTCAGCACATTGGGCAAAACAAGATAGAATACATACAAAATTGAGGAAGGCAATGTAGATGGTATCCAATTTTCTACCGCACAATACATGGCATCCCTTACGCTGCTAACTCGTTATACAAGCCAGCACTCTCCTCTACATGCCATCAAAACTACATTTTCTCTCCCCTATTCATTCTCTCTTTGATAAAACTGTTTGGTCGATGGGCTTTCAGGTCAGCTATAAACATCAGAAAAACCAAGTAGAATAGCATGGAGATTGCCCGGTTTGAATACTATTAGGGTTCTTATCAGTACGAATCATAAAGGGTTAAATCATGAAGCCGCATAAGAGAAAGAAAAGGGAAGATAAGCACTACATAAATCACAGATCTGAAAAGCCAAGCTTAACAATTACAGGTTTGCATGAAAAAGTATATACAAAGAACTCCAGGCATTTTAAGAGTTGAAAATCTTTTTAAAATGATTAATTTAGCACTCTGAATTTCAGTTCATTTGCTTTCAAGAGTCCCACAATAGCCTAAAAGTTAAATCCAAGCACTGATGGTGGCTAAGTCTCATCTAATTTATAATATTATGGTTTGCAAACAAAAAATAAGGTGTTAAATATGTGCAATTTATGTCCGATTCTTAGAGCTAAGAAAATGAAATAATTTCCCTCTTGAATTCATAATCACGAATAAATCAGACCATACTTTTAATAACTTCAGCTTTTTATCTTACAACTATCACTCAGTAGACCAAATTCTTCACTGCGGTTATTGGTTAATACTTCACACAATATAGAGACATTTGAAAGAGATCAAAACCTTAAAAAGCAACATACAATGAGAAGAACAAAACAGTTTTATGTTTTCTTACTATCCAGTGTCGTGCTGATGAAGGATTACAATCACGCATAGCTTGCGATTCTGTCCTAAGAACTGTCTCTTCTGCATAGAATGCATTATTGTGGACATTATTTTTGCCCGGTTCTTCAACTTTAAGATTCACCTCCACCACCTAATGAATAAAAAAAATACATAAGCATAATAACGTTCATAGCAACATCTAATATTAATATATTGAGAAGTCGAGAAAAATGAAACCCAATCAAAAGCCTGTTCCATAGCTATCTTCCAAGACAGGGAAACAATGAGAAGGTACATACCTAAGAAAGTATATCCTTAAACAATTAATCTATGTTATTAACAATAAACTTATCGAATACCAGTTAATGGACTTTTGTACATGTTTCTTTTAAGAATCAAATAAATATGCACACAAGTGTGAACCAACCGTTGTATTATAGTAGTTAAAGCAAACAAATAACTGAAACCAAAAATGACAAGCTGTACTTTATTCCAAGAAAAATCTAGTTTATTGTCTCATTTCATCATAATCTTTTCTTCATTTCATAAGAAAACTTTTGAGGTACTCATGCTATATGCAATCTAAAAGAAATGTTGACTAAATAAGTTTGCAAAATCAGTCATTCAGGTGTACCCAGCGGAAAAGATGGTACACTCACAAGTGATTATAAGTTTTCTAAAAAATAGTTACTTCTAGTTGTCACAAGTAATTCATCATAAATAGTCAAAATTATTAGTTCATGTCCTTAATGCAATGTATCCGATTCTAGTGTTCTCCTTTCCTAGGCCATCATAAAAGTTCCTACATTCTTTTGTTTTAGAGAAGCTTGGGCAGAAAAGTTGATGCAAATTTTACAAAGTGACCGATTCTTTCATGTGTCCAGTAGCACATTGCATTTTATTTGTTTGATCAAGCTAACTATACGGCATCCAATTAAATTAGATAGCCGCTTAACTTTAAAGTAGGGCTTCAAATCAAATATGATCTGAATTAAAGTTGCTAACTGTAAGAATCACAATTTTTTATAATTCGAACTCAATTTTCTTTTGAATCGGGATTTTTAAAGATATGAATCAGCATCATCCTCAGCTTCTACTCTTATGTGAACTAACAAACAAATGCAATCGATCATAGTGATAAAGAAGATATTAGTGTTTGAACTACTGCTACTTTTTTTAGCAATGTACATTAACTAAGGAATCAAGAGGCATGGACCTATACCACCTTTCAATCGAGCTTTCTGTTCCTTCTTCCTTGGCCAATCAAACTTAGCCTTTTTATATCAGACTCCAATAAGAAGCTGAATACATGAAGTCCAGAATCCATTAATAACTAGTTTCATAGAAAAAATTAAAACATATATCGTTGTCAGAGAACTTCCCTTATGATAGAATTGTCATAAGGATGATGCAAATTCATGTCTATAGAAATTCTTAAGACCATTTTTAAAAGATCTTCGGGAATTTCGCAAGAAAATCTGCCAATCTTTATGTTCTCAATAATTGTGCTGGACTTCCACTCGGAGACACGCATCATAGATACTCTTAAGAGGATCACTACAAAACTAAAACTCCTACCAATTTCCAGAAGATATAATCCATAAAAATGGTTGTAGCTTCTCTTTAAAAAATGAGAACAAAGAGAAATAAAAATATCAGGTTGCAGACAGAAATATGTACAAGGAGTGCTCAATTATACACAAGGCTGTGGATGACCAAAAAAAAAGAAAGATGAAACAAAGAATAGCTAAAATAAAGTGTAAAATAAATGAAACTATACATAGAACAAATCGAAATAACAGTTGAAGTCACGTTGAGGATTAGAAGTCCAATTTTTTGTGGCTGGTAAAACATGATTAAAGCATATGAAAATGTTATAATGCCCATAATGTTTTGAAGGATGGATAATATACCTGAGAACAAGTGCAAAGTGAAATATCAATCATCCTTTCAAGATCAGAAAGGCGATCCTTTCTAAATTATTTTATAAGAATGATAAATCAGCTTCAAATGATTCACTTGTGCCTTAAAAACGTATAATAAAGAAAAACTCAAAACAGAAATTACCAATAGAAGTAGCGCACACCTGATTAAAAGCTTCATTAGATTTGCAATCAATTGCCATGTCCATACGAGCAACAAAGAAATGTTGATGAACTGGCGCATATAAGCCAGGAGCAATTGTAGTACCATATTTTCTTGATTCACCGGGTAGCAGTGCTCCCAAGCTTAGAATTCCAGTTAGCTTTACCTCAGCTTCAATCTTTCCATCCTGTAAAAGAAGTGAATCTATTGCATCAAGCAACCTATCACTTCTCAATTACTAATTAAAAATAATAATGAAATTAATACTTGAATGCATTTAAGTCTACATCCGTCAAAATGCATTACATAAATAACTCAAAGCTAATTCT
Organism: Dendrobium catenatum; assembly: GCF_001605985.2. Lineage (NCBI taxonomy): Eukaryota > Viridiplantae > Streptophyta > Magnoliopsida > Asparagales > Orchidaceae > Dendrobium > Dendrobium catenatum. Next base: position 1,427,688 of record NW_021319373.1, read on the forward strand.
ATTACTTAACATGTCTTTGAATGACTTTTTATAATCATAAAGCTTTCAGTAGGTTCAATGGAAGCCTGCTTTTGATTTTACTTATTTCATTTAAACGTCTGAAATTCCAAGATAACACTTCTTGATGTAGATTCAAATGCAGATTCCAAAGGAGAACTGGAAAGTGATGGTGGAACAATATAAAATGGACAACAAAACAGGAAGGTTAAATCCTGCAAAGCATAGCAAAGAGGGCAGATATAGATAACAGAAATTGAATGGGACGTCGATGCGTATATCCGATGGTGGACGATATTAAAAGGAAGAGTCGAAGATTGACGGCCGAGATCACTCTGTTTTATTATAGTTTATAAATTATATTTTGATTTAATTTTGCATTTTTTCCTTTTTACCCTTTTATTTAAGAGTCTTGTCTTATGTAAGCCCAAGGGGCAAATATGTCTTTTAGTTTCTTTTGAGCCCTATATATAGAGACCCCTTCTCTTGTTAGGTATGATGGAATTATAATAAAATTTGTGTTCTGCACTTGTGTTCTTTTGGGAGGACGTTAGTGAGATTCATATGGGAAGGAATAGGAGTTTTCACAAGCCGCAGGATGGTTCCGGGCTCATGGCTTGAAGTCCCTTGAAGAAGGGCAACGTATCACCCGTCAATCTTCGAAAGAGTCTAAGGCTCGTGATTTTATCTTTTATCTTTTGTTTCTTTGTTTTTGTTCATTCTTGTTGTTTCTAGTCGCCGTCTTCATCCTCTCCCTACTTCCACCAAACCGGCCTTAGCTCCACCACCACTCACGGCCAAGTCACAAGCCGCCGGCCCTCCCCTTGGTTTCCTCCCATCTCCAGTTGCCATCAAATCTTTCCTAAATTAATTTTCATTGTTTAGGTAACTATCTTAATGATCAAATTCAAATCTATTTGAATTTGAATAGTTGTCCTAATTTATCAATCCTATTTTAGGAAACTTACTAATTCATAGCCTATTTAAATTTTGAATTAAATTGGGATGAAATCTTTCATTACAAATTTAATTTATTAATTTATGAAAGCTTTGAATGCTTCATTAAACCTTCAGCATAATTCCTTTTATCTGATATGTTTCCTTCTCCATATCGAAGAGTTATAATTTTTCTTTAAGAGCGCCAAGTGTCATGAATAATGCGAACCAAACCAATACAAAAGAAGAATTCCAGAACTTACAAGCTTCAAACCAATTGAATGGAAAAAATTATTTAATGTGCCCCAAGATTGTGAAGACTTTCTTGAAAGGTAAAGGAAAACTTCACCACCTAAGTAGTCTTGATGACCAAAAATACACACTTTGAGATGAAGATTACTCCATGATTATGTCATGATTATAAAACTTGATGATCCGTGTTCCTCATGTTAAGTGTAGATTCTAATTTCATTATTTATCATGGATAAGCTTTGATATTGATTTCTAATGATTGATAACCTAACCTTCAGAGCTTATTTTAGGTTGACGGCGGATAATCACCAGTCCAGAACTTAGTGTATAATAGACAAATTGATGACAAAATTCCTTGACATCAACCTCAGGCTTGGTATGAACTTCGGGATAAATTTTTTTGTTATATGCTTTGTGTTTTATCAGACTTATTGAAGAAGAGAAGCTCTTCCGGTGTTTGCTTTATGCATGATAGACTTACTATTGAAGGAAATTAAGAATCTGGTTTGATAGAGATACCAAACTCGGCTTGGTGTCATCTTAAGTTTTGGACCATCCTTTTGCTGTTACTTTGAACCTTTAACCAATTGAAAAGAACTTCTTGGATGGTCTGGGCTACTTGAATTCATCAAATCAGATAGCTTGAGCCTTAAAAACTCTTGTCATCAGACTGATAAAACAGGGGTTTTCTTACTGCAGTCTTTCTTATGACTTGTTGAGTAAGAAAATGTCAACAACTCGGTCACATTTGGTCATGTTGAGTCCAACCTTATAAGAGACTAAAATATCAATATGTAGAAAACAGGCTAACAAATCCTAAGATAAAATTAGGATTAGATCATTGTATCGATAGACCCATAGCTGATTCAATTGAAACAATCTAATGCTAACATCCAATTAGTACCATTTAAGAATAAAGAGAGTTTTTTTTTTTAATTGCAAAAGGCAAATGACACTATTATTTCCAATTGATCTCCATGAATTTTGATTTGTTGCTTCAATGTATAAAAAACTTATTTATTTAAAATTCATTCTACTTAGTACTTATTGTACTCATCTCTGTAAATCTCAGTTGAGTGGGGGATTCAATTTGGTGATGACACTCAAGAATTTAATCATTTCACTGTGAAGGTTTTGGGATTAACTTGCTCTTTCTCTGGATGTAAACGCAATTGGAGCACATACAACCAAGTGCACACAAAGAGGAGAAATCGTATGACAACTTTAAGGATGAATTCCTTAGTGTAATATCATATACAATAAGAAACTTAAAGATATTAACTTGAAGAAAAATGGATTGAAAGATGACGAATATCCTTTGATTTAAGAGGATATGACATCAGATAATGAGTGATTTGTATATGATAAAGTTGAGGTAACACCATCTGAATTACGAGAGGAATATTTGAATATTGATTTCTTTGATGGTGATAGAAATAAAACATCTACATCAACCACAAACCAATCACAAAAAGAAACAAAAAAACAGAAAAGATATATAAATTTTATTTTTTAAAAGCTTTATTTACTTTGAAGTATTACTCATTTTAATATTGATAAAAAATATTTAGGAAAGAGGAAAATAACTAATATAGAGGAAGAAGTAGACTAAGAGGCATTGAACTCCACAGGTGATGAGTTCGGGGAGAGAGCAATTCATTATGACAATGATTCAAATGAAGATCCACTCAATGATGACGGCGCCGATGACTTCTGAGTTGTAATGTCATTGTAATTTTTTTTTTTTTTGAATTAAATGTCGATGAGCAAGATATTGGGAAAGATAGAATTTTGAGTTGAACTATATCTTATGTTACTTTATTATTGTGATGATTAAATTTCAATTATATTTTATGAAATTTATTGCTTGATACTTTGTCTTATGTATTTTTTATGTTTCATATATATGAAAATTTATTTCTTATGTTTTTTTTTAATATATTGTTTGATTATTCTATAAAAGTTTTTCATTTTGACTTTACACAATTTTTGAATGTTGAGGCTTACTCTTCAAAACGCCTTGAGGCTTACGCCTCGCCTCACGGACGGATAACACCTCAATACCTAATTGCACAATTTTAAACATTGACCTGAACTTGAATTTTTTGGATCTAGCTTGGGTCGGGTTGACGAATCGGTTCATTTATTGACACCCATATTACTTTCCCCCTTAGATTGAGGGCAATAGTTAGTGAGAGTGAAATAGTTGGAGCCCTATACAGCTAACTAGAAGCTATTAAGGGCTATGAATGCGTGCAGGCTCTCGTGAGAGAGCGAGAGGAGACATGTGAGAGAGCACAAAGCATATAAGAAGAACAATCAAGGTGCAGAACCAATGTGAGCCTGCATCGATGGTACAAAAGCATGATGACATAGAAGCATGATGACATAGAAGCAGGTTAATTGGGCACAAGTGCATTAAGTTAGGGTAGGAAATTTGCAGTGCGCACGAGAAAAGCTCAATGGATGATAAGGATGGGTGGCTATAGTGTTTGATGAAGACGAAAAAGGGACCATACTGGTTTTATGATTATCAATGGAGGTATTAGGTATGTAAAAAACCACAGCTAGTACTTAAATAAAACCTTGGTTAGTAGTCATATTTCTTCTACACCAGGGATTAAATTCTTTGACCAAGTGATAAATTTGATAAATTCCAAGAGCGGTTATCATTGTGTAAAAGAGAGGGAAACTTTCAATAAATTATTTCCAATCTTTTACTCTTATTCAATATTTTGTTGATGGTTTGAAAGGGTTTGATTTTAATCAAATTTGTACAATATAATTATCAACAAGTGTGTAAATTTCAGAGCATTTATGTGTCTTTCATGATCATGGATTTCAAGTTGTTCTTTCTACAAGAATGCCACTATATTTTAGTCTGAATCAATTTTTATTAGGTTTTTCTTCTATTTTAATTGAAGGCAGCATATAATATTTAAATATTCCAATAATGTATGACTTTTGTTTGCTTGTTGCCTGATTTTTTTTATACCTCATATTAGAATTGTATTAGAAATCCTTAGATCCTAAGACTACCTACATTATTCATTATATATATGATCAAATCATCCAAGTTTATTTTTAATTATCTCATTTTCAATAGATGAAACTCTAATTATTTCTCTACTATATTGATTCATCAATTTATCTTTTTTTAATTTTAGCATATATTCATCTAAGCATTCTCATTTTTTACACCTACCTTTAGATATCAATGACTTTTTTATTGCCTAACATTTGGATTAATATAGCATAACCGGTCTAATTGTAAATTTAAACATCAAGGACAAAAAATGTGGCTCAAACTAAAAAAAATCACAATAATTGATATATATCCAAATCAAATTCAATGAATAAAATCTAAGGAAATTTAACATGAATAACTGAATTTTACAAAACCTAAGCATGCATGCTCATAAGAAAGTTATAAGCTAAACAAAATCTAAGTAGTTCTTTATAGATGAATTACATTTTGGTCTACATGTCATAAAACGGGCTCAAAACATGAATAGAAAATAAAAATCAAAAGCAATACCTATACGATTGAAAATTATTTCTATCTATAAGTTTGCAACAACAATAACAAAAACAAGCCTTTATCCTCACTATTTAGGGTTGGCTTTATAAATCCCTTTTCCTCCATTGTATCTTTTTAAGAGCGAGATTCTCATTTAAATCTAATAAAAAATATCATTCTTGATACTTTGTTTTAGGTCTACCACTACCTTTGTTAACATAGGCCGAATCTAATACATTTTCTAACAGGATCATCGGAAGGCAGACATTTTACATGATCTAACCATCTAAGACGACACTCTCTAATCTAATCTGCCACTAGAGCTAGTCCAACCTTTTTACATATATAATTGTTTTGCATTCTGTCTCTAAGTGTAAAGCCACTCATCCAGTTGAAATTCCTCATCTCTGCAATACTTGACTTAATTTTATGCTTCGATTTTAATGGCCAACATTCTGCATTATAAAGCATTGCAGATCTCACTACCATCTTATAAAATTGTCTCTTAAGTTTGAGGGGTATTTTTCTATCACACAACACGCCTAATGCATTTTTCCACTTCAATCAACCAACTTGAATTCTACTAATAATATCTACATCTATTTCATCATATATTTGAACAATATACCCGAGATATCTAAAACGTGCATTTCTTTTTAATGACTTGATCACCCAATATCACAATCCCGCCACTAGATATATTACTGCTAAAATTATACTCTATGTATTCAATTTTAAATCTACTCAAAGCAAAACCTTCAGACTATATGAAGGTTTGCAAATGGAGTTAAAATGATTAATGCATTAGAATGACTACGGCCAACTACAAGAATTTGCTGTCAGCTTGAAAAAATCTTGATGAAGTTAAAGCACAAACTAATAAATCACTTTTTTATCAAATTTAGAAGGAGACCTGCATCTCATAAGAAATGAGAAATTAAGCATGTTTATCAACGAATATGAAAGTAAAAAAAAAATCAAACATGCATCTTAAGCCTTCAAAATATAGCATAAAAATGAAGTTACCCAAGTTATATCATCAAGTTAGCAGCTTGTAAAAAAATACTTAAAATCAATGTCTGTTACGTGCAGATATAAGAATAACCAATAAAACTGCCTTCTTTTCAGCAGAAAGAAAAGGGAAATAGTGAAGCATGATCTTCATCTGAATGTGAGATACCTGATAAAAATACCAGAAGAAACCATATTCATAGTTAGCCACTGTACATATAAATGACACAGAAAGCCTTCTTGAACGTCTAACTTCTGCAAGGCCAGTTCTCCAATCCTGATGCTTCCACAAAATCCCATGGTCCTCTTCATGCAAGCATACACATTGTTCAATAGTTTCTACGCTACCAGTGTAATTTGTAAAATGAGCATCAAAGTATTTGATGAAGCCCAAACAGTCGCACCCCTGAGATTCGTAAAATATGAATGAAGCACATACAAAATTTTAGCATAGGGACCAAAAATTATAAGAAAATCCCAGCAGAAGATGAGTAATTAACCTTCTTTAGAGAATGCGCATTTTTTCCTAGCCCGTCCTCACCAGCATCAAATGCATTCTTCCGGTAATGAGGTTCATTAGGATCTCCGTACGGAACAACCATTTCAACAAAACTCAACCTATGAGCTATTGACCTACGTCCACGACTACCATCAATATATGCAACAGAATAGATTACCAAACCCTCTCTAGGAGTGAAACCAATTCGGAAGTTCCACTGATCCAGGAAAAATAACACTTGCGCTCAGTATAAGAATGTTATGATTAACATACATTGGGAATAGAAGAAAATGCATACACTACAAATTAAAAGTACCTTCTGCCACTCAACAAAGTGACCATTGACACGAAAACTTGGACCTTCAGGCTGAAGAATGTGCAGAGGCTTCACATCACTTCGGTCGACACCTCCTCGTGTTTCCCCTGAAGTGTAGTTTCTCAACGGATCAGCAGGAGGTAGAGGTACCAGCTTTCTATCCTCAAATTCAATAACCACCACATTCTGAATATCAACAACAACATGGATGCCTTCAACAGGACGAGCATAACCATTCTCCATGGGACAGTCACTCTCAGTTCTACAAAAGATCAATGGTTTAGCCAATCTGCGGCTAGGGGCATCTGCCTCGCCATAGTAACCAACGCACCTGCAGAAATAAGTTGATAACAAAATAAAAAAAAAAAAACATTAAAAAAACATAAAAGAACAAGAAATAACTTAACTACAAAGCAACAATAAATCTAGAAAAGGCAGTGGAACAATAAAAAACAGTTTTACCATGCATCAACCATAACCAGATCCATGTCCTCAATGCCTCGCTTCCTCATGGCTTCCCTGAATGGCGGGAAATCTTTTACTGTAGCTTCACATTCTGCATATTCCATAGCATCCTGTATTTGTGAGGCAACATCAAGACAAGCATATTACATAAATCAGGACCATATATAATTGACAGACCAAACAAAGTAATTTTAACCGAAGTTTTCATTTGGGTTTTCGGTATGGTGGCCAAAGTTTCAGATTCAATGACTTCAGTGATTTGAACTGTTTCAGTGTTCATTTTTCAACTTCAACAATTGTTTATTATTGAAATTGCAATTTCTAAAAAAGTATATAGTACTTGAAAATACATATATTCTTTTGGTATGTTTCATTATTAAAAAAAAAATTAAAGATATAAGACCATTTTACGCACCCATGATAATGCTGCACCAACACCCGGGTGCAATGTTAAATAAGCAAAGTTCTCACATCATGGGCGAATGCGGACAAAGAAGCTAATTCATGAAATTATAATTAAGATAGAAACTTAGAATATAGATTCTTTTACCGGCAAATTAATGAAATTAATATATATCATGATTTATATGAAGATAAATATTCTATGTATTCAGGAAACTAAATGGGTTGAGAGAATACTAATGAGATTGATAGTTTGCAATTTAAATTATAGTATTCAGGTAGGATTTGTACTATAAATAATGTGAGTGTGATTATAGGTAATAGTTTGAAGGATAATGTTGTAGAAATTAATAAAATTGAAAATAAAATTATAGTTTTAAAGATTGTTATTGATGTTAAGATCATTAATATTATAAATACTTATGATTCTCAAGTAAGTTTATATATGTGTTCAATATTAAAATTTTGGAATGACATAGAAGAATTAATACAAAAGATATCTCTTAAAAAAAAGTTTTTATAGTAGGAGATTTAAATGGACATGTTGGTAGAGAGGTAAAAGATTTTAAAAATATTTATGGGGACTGTCGATTTGGAGCTACTAATAAAGGTGATTGGACCATATTAGATTTTGCTCTAACTTCTAATTTTGTAATTGCTAATATTTTATTTAAGTAAACGGAGGAGCATCTCATCAATTATAAGAATAGATACAGTAAAACTCAAATTAATTATTTTCTTATATGAAAAATATATCATTTAAATTACTAAGATTATAAAATTATTCTGAATGAAAGTTTATATACTCAGTATCACTTTTTAGTTTTGAACTTTAAGATGAAGGATAAAATATGAAAAATAAAGTAAAATATTGTCTTAGGAGTAGAAGAGGGCATTTAAAGAACATTAACAAAAATATTGAGTAAGATTCAAAATCTTAAGATTTTGACTATATAGGAGGAAATTAATGTTATTTGAGAAAAAGTAGTTAATGATATTAGGAATGTTGTAAAGGATATGCTCGAAGTATTAAAAATAAAAGCTCTTTAATAGTAAAAAAATTTTGGTGGAATCAAAATATGCAAGAAAAGTTAAAAAATAAAAAGCTTTATTATAAAAATTATTTTATGTGTAAAAGCTTGAAAAATTAAAAAAGATATAAAAAAAGGCTAAGAAAGCAATGTGCAATGCAAAAAATATTATTTTTTAATGATTTCTGTAATAGATTATATACTAAGGAAGACGAAAGATATATGTATAAGTTAGTCATGCAACTAAATAAGAGAAGCAAGGATTTAGTTCAAGTAAAATGCATTAGGGATGAAGATCAAAAAGTTTTTTTTATCAAAAAAGATATTCAACAAAGGTGAATGAGATATTTTGATAAGCTTTTCAATGAAGAGTGTGAGAATAAACACCCTAAATAAAAATAGAAATTTTTGTTTTTATCAGCGTATTAATAAAATTAAAGTTCGAAAGGCTTTAAAAAAATATGGTATGGAAAAGCCGTTGAAGCTAATGATATTACAATAGAGGCATGGAAATGCTCAGAAGATGAAAGAATTTCTTAGCTTTAAACCCATATCTTTTCGCTTTAGTCATTGTTCTTACTAAACATTTGCAAGAGATTGTACCCTGGTGCATGCTTTTTGCTAATGATATCTTTCTTGTTGATAGACTAGAAAGAGAGTTGAAGGTAAACTTGAATTATGGAGATCAACCTTAGAGTCTAAATGGTTTCGTTTAAGGAGAGCTAAAACCGAATATACGAGTGTAATTTTAATAGTAACATATCTAGTGAGGGATTGCAACTTTGGACGATTAAGTCATTAATAAGAGTATTTGTTTTAGATATCTTGAGTCTATTGTTCAAAGTGGCAGTGAAATAAATGAGAATATTATTAGTAAAATTCAAATTGGATGGTTGAAGTGAAGGAATGCATCAGGCTTGTTGTGTGATAGGAATAAATCAGGCCTGTTGTGTGATAGGAAAGTATTAAGGATTAGCTTTATAGCTTTGTAAGACATAGCTTTAGTTGTCCATCATTATTTATTATGACAGGATGTTTGTAAAATTAAAAATATATTGATGCCTAGTGCCCAACGTATCAAAATATACTGAAAATCATTGTTTACACTCACGCTTAATGTCAAATGGCTTTAGTTGATTTAAAAATAAAATTTTGCAACAAATATTTGCATAAGTCGAGCCATATGAGGCAGATAAAACAGGTTATTATTATACTTTTGGATCTCTTCTTGTTTTGAATACTCCGAATATCTTTAGCAATAGCTGAGACATCTAAATTCATATTCACCCTTTTCTACAGTAAAAATTACAGGGAAGTACCAAGTTTTTTAAGTGACTCTTACCTTAAAAATCTTCAACTACAAGAGAACTACAAGAGAAATATCTTTAGGAAGAACCGCACTTAGAAACAACCCTAATAATTTAATTTTATTCTGATATACATTTCTTTAACTGCATGAAATTCTGAATATAGTCAAGATATAAAAAAGTTCAGGTGCAACTAGAGTGTAAAGAATAGTAAATTCAATCCAAAAAAGTTTGGAGATATTTGCCGGTAATGCATAGCATTTTAAACACAAATTCAAAGATAGGAATTAAAAAAATTAGCAAAACATATTTCTTCAATCCTATGTCATACTCTCTTTTAAAAATCATACCATAGGAGGTTGGACATCTGGAACTACATCTGACGTGATGACCTTTCCCCTGTGATGACCACCTCTAGTTGCTGCATGTACTTCTGTCAGCTCAACAATCCATATACTCGTCTCATTTGACTTCTTGTTGTAGACCACAAGCCTAGCCCTCCTAGGCGGAAGCTTACTGGGTATGACAGGACCACCTTTTGTCCTTGGGAGCAGTGATGGTTGGAATGGAGGGAAATAGTAGGCATCGGCAAGGGCCACAACACTTTTCTCTGGTTCCAAAAGAACTACTTCAACAAATCGCATGCTATCTCGCACCTAGAAATGTATCAATTAAAAATGCTTTTAACGGCCAGAATATCCCATAAATGAAACATGATGATCTACCAAATGATTCATATCAAGACAAAATAATAAAGAATAATAGCAAATGTACATAAAGCATCTCAACAAGCAGGATATCCAACCTCAGGGGTCTTCCCGGCAGCTCTAACTGTTGCTACAGCCACTGAAATTTCCGCAGCAGATAACGGATCTAAAGGGTGGCTTGTCTGAGCCCTCGGCATCACCTGGATGCCTGCATAATACCAAATAAAGAGAAATGAAGTAATTAAATAAAGATGTACAATATCATAATTTTTATTCTTAAAATAACACCTTATTTATATCAGTCAAACTTCACAAGGAAACAAAACTACGTAACTTAAACGAGTTTTCCTACTTATACTTACCCTGAAATTTAAACGAGTGTTCCTACTTATACTTACCCTGACATTTAACTTCCTTGAGAACTTTCCTACAGGACCTATTATAGGCAAAATATACGATAGAATGTTATATGATTTAGGGTTCACTTATGCAAATCTAGGATAAAATTAGTAAAAAAAAAATACACAAAAATAAAAATTCGTAGTTCTCAATTAACTTAAGCAAAAATTAGTCACTTTTGATGCAATATTAAAAAGACATGGTTCATTTACTCATAATGATAATTTGGAAGTAGCAAACATCAGAAATTCCCTAAAAATTTTGAAAACAAATAAAATTCTACATTGATTAATATGCACAATATAAAAATGGAAGCTGACACTCATCAAATTTGACAATATTTTATTAATGCATACAAATCAATCATTAAGTAGTTAAAAAAAAAAAAACAGAAGAACTATATAAATACCAAATTAGAAGATCTAGGTCTCCCGTGGCAAAAAAGAAAAAACGCCAAAAAGTTATCATCCAAACTTGCAAGTGCTCGAAGAATTTAAGTCATAAACAATCAAAAATTTGAGAGGAACAAAAATTTTATCCAGCCATTCAACTTTAATTTCAAATACCTGAAAGGTCTTGTAACCCAAAAAATAACCAAAATAAAGTGCTTGAAGAATTAACATCCATCAACAATCAAAATTTGAAAGGAAAAAAAATTTTATCCCGCCATTCAACTTTAATTTTAACCCAAAAATACCCAAAATAAGTAGATTCTCATAATTTCCTAATATCTGTCCTAATACTATAAGTTTCAATTCAACACACGTGAATTCCAACAAGAACTAGTTTTTAACCATAGGTTTAGTAATATAATAAGTTACCAACTTCAAAATTCCCTTCATACAATTCTAGATTTTCGGTTACAGTAAAATGCCAAGAAAGCAAGCAACCCAATAACCTATAAAAGCTACAATGTCCGGTAAGGAAGAAGTAGAAAGAAACACAAATGTAGAGAACGACCACAGAAGAAAATAGCTGAAGAAGTTAGCAACTAATGAAGGCAATGTCAGACCATGTGAAACTCTTATTGCGGTTCTTGATATAGTGCACGAAGTTTAACACAATCAACAGGACTAACAAATGACTGAAACTAGCAAAAAAACCTGAAACCAAATCAACGGTCAAGAATAACAGAAAATTTCTAGAATTAGTGTTTGGACAAAAAAAAAATACTAGAAGCATGTTGAAATAAAGAATTGGATACAGCTAACCTAGCGAGTCCAGGAGTTGCATCAAAATGACTTACAATAGTAAACCAAATCTAATGACTGATCAAAACATATGAGAATACTGTTCTCCATAGGATAATCATCACAGGCATGTTATCCAAACAAAACAAAAATTAAAACACATAAAATCATAATGCTCACCTCAATATTCATTTTATGCGCTTCCAAAGAGTGCATACTTAAAGATATCCCTCAAATTTGCTAGTCTTGGAAAATGGCATAGACAAATTGGGCATTTCATATTTATCAAGTAGATGAATAATTATTGTGATTCGTGCAAGGTAATCCATTGATCATACAACAAAAGCACCAGCCCCTCTTAAACTTAGGCATTAATTTTCAGAGATGCATATTAAGGTTAGTTTCACCAATTTTTTCCTAATATTCTAACCATAATTCATATAGATTTGAGATCAAAACTTCCAATAGGAGCAAATCCCCATAATTCATTATCCCAGGATCTTATAGGAGAACACTCTTGATTTTTACATAGACTCGATTTTTAGTCTCAGGCTCAACTTTCGGGTTTCAATTAAATTAATGGGGTAAGTTTGGAAAAATGGATAGACTCGATCAAGATTCCTTGGTTTCGTCATTCCGTTAGTACTAGCATACCAACACAGTAAAGTTCGAGGATTGTAAGATGTAATTTCCATGAAATATGGTTAGAAATCACAGGTTGTCACCTTTTAGTTATCCTGAGAAGACTAGGATGAACAAATATGGCTTTTAGTTTTCATTGGTGGTTTTATAAAAAAGGGGCCAGCCTAAGTATGGGTTCATTTTAGATTTTACAAATATTAGAAGAATCAAGTTTAATTAGGATGAGACTTTTTATTCTACCTATGAGTTAGCCAGAAGGCCGGGGCGTATAACCTTAGTTTTTGGTGTGATTATATATGGAGCTTGTAACTCAAATATTATAGAGGCCCCAAAAGGTGGTTTAAAACCTTGTCCTATAGGCAAGGTGGCCCAAAGATTTAATTTTGCTTAATTGACTTGATGCTTTGAGTCAGCATGATGGATTGGTAAAATATGAGGCTTATATCCACAAAAAGGCCCAATTCCACTTGCTTTGAATAGTTTGAATTTTAATAGGAGGATTCAAATTGATAATTGGTTGTTGAAAATGTAAAGTAGGTTGAGACTTATCACCCTGGGTTTAAGAGCAGTCAGATGCATATGTTGTTTACTTGAATGTGATATATCAGTTTAATATGATTTCTACAACGTTGCATCGTGGACAAGAAAACTCGATAGAGATGACTTAGTCTGACCCTTAGATCAACTAGAAGATAGGCAATACATGTAAGCATGATCAACCAAGCTGATACATATTTGAACTAAGTCATTCATATAATATGTGTGTATGAGTGCGTACACATACACACACACACACATATATATATGTCATTTTTTGTCAACACATTTGTATGAATATAAACACACGAGCCATCTTTATAATTTATACATAGACGCACACATTACACCACTTTTAAAGAACCAAATAATGAGTAACATAATACACACTGCTCCACTTCTAAAGAAACAAATAGTGAGTTATAGGATGCGTCACTTAACAAACAACAACAAACACATTATTCCATTTCTAAAGAGCCAAACAATGAGTAATAGGACACATGGAGTAAACTTAACAAACAACAACAAACACATTATTCCACTTCTAAAGAGCCAAACAATGAGTAATAGGACACGTGCATTACTCCACTTATAAAGAGCCAAACAATAGTAATAGGAAGCATCACTTAACACACAACCAAGCACGCACACAAACTTCTTTCTTAGAAATAGCTCCCCCAATTTCTATTTCTAAATAGGAAGTGCCACTTCCTTCCACTCACAAATAAACAAATATGACCCATGTAAAATCATATAAAAATTCTAGAGCAAATTAGAAATCTTACTAATGCATGCATCTGATATTGCAAGAGAATAGTATAAGGTAATCTCGAGAAAAGAGTGGTTAACTTGCTAGTCACAGTGGACCGGAAGAATGTGCATAATATATTATACAAATTTAGGCAAGCACATTTAGACAATTTTATCAAAGTTATTCCACTTCCTCCACAACAAAAAATGGGAAGAACAAAGTACCACTTTAAACCATAGATTTATTTAAAGTGGTTCCCCAACTTTCATTTCTACAACTTGAAAGTGTTGATTCCTCCCAATTTTGATCAACCAAAGAAACCCCATGTTAAATCAAATGAATTTCAATATCAAAAGAGTAATAGCAGTGATAAATGCATCTATTATTCGAACAGAATAACGAGAGTTATTTCTCAAGAACAGGTGTCAAAGTTGGTGAGGGAGTAAAAATGTTTTCTTAAGTAGAGTAGTTACTTCTTTTTTAGTGTCTCCTTCACTAAATGAGCACCTAGGGTAATGCACGGTAGCCTAAGGCATTCATCATCTACGCCAATCAAACAAAAAATCAACAAGAAATTAATTTGTGCTTATGACCACTGCAAACCTTGAACTACATGTCAACATTCCAAAATTAAACTACAGTGAACCAACCAAACCTCTAGGGCAGTAAGTTATTTATGGCAAAGGATAATCATGTTCTGGTAGACTATACATATCAAGTGTTCAGAAAAAGCTACATAGAAAACATTTTTATATGACATTATGACCTATATGACAATGATCATTCCATCTCCTATGCTATATTGAACATTGAAACCAAGTAAACGAAGTTGCAAAGACATTAAGGAAAAATCTAGAAGTCTCTCTAACATCTAATGAAAGTTTGAATTTTAATAAGTTTCATCAGCTACAATTGGTGTTAGTTACATGAATGTGATATTTGGTGGAGACAAAGTATGGCCTAGGGGAGTAACCTCAAATGATCACTAACCTACAACTAGAAAAGAAGAAATCTAACAAGCGCGGTAAACACTTATGATCGCCACAATTATAACTTATACATTAGACACATATCTGGGCAAAAAAGTTGGAAATAAAAAAATTAGCCGATCAAACAAAGGTAATATAAACCCAACACGAGATAGGATATGCTCATACAATTGATAACTTATCTATGAGACATATATAATTAAACATGTGGCTGAATCAAGGAAAACTATAACAACATTATTTCGCTATACTCAATGGCAAGCAGCATGAAAGCTTGTTTTGATGTTCACCATCAGTTGAGCTAGCATTCCACGGGCTACGATATGATATTCCCAAACATTCCTCCTGCCATCTCTTCGATCATTCTTTCCCCCTACACCCTCCATTAAAAAAAACACTAAAAATGAAATGGTAACTATATAAATTCTGAAAACCTCCCCCTTCAACATACCAATCCAACTATTTTCCTTAGTGAAATTATAAAAGAGAAACAGAGACAGCGAGGGAAGAAACTCCAAACCTGAGGCACCTCCTACATAAGCCCTACTCATAACCAACAATAATGACCAAAAAGTTTCTCTGCATCCTTAGTCTTGGATATTTTCTTGCTCTAATACCCAAGTTTTCGCATAGAAATTGAATTCAATCATCCGCCAATTCATCCAGATTCTCCCTAAGCTTCTTAAAACCAATCTACACTACACAAGTTACTCCAGTCTTGTGGCAAATAACGGCTTCTGCGCTCAAATAACTCACTCCATGTCTCTCGACTTGCCGTCGTCCATTTGCTCTTCTTTCCTTCACTTCTACTCAACAAAGCGATATCCACCTCAGCTACCCATTGCCGCGCCGCAACAACATATGCCACAGAAACCCAAAAAAATAGAGACCCGATAACAGGATAACAGGAACATAAGGCAGACCGTTTCCACCCTCAACATACGAATAAAAACATTGCATGAAACAAAACAAGGTCCGATCGCCTGTGAGGAGTCGTTTCGCTTACCCTTGGTAGAAGGCTTTGCCGGTGGATCCGGTAAATCATCGACAGGCCGGATAAGAACACCGGCGTTCATAGTCTTTGCACCGCCGTGGCCTCCAGCGGCATCCTCTGCAGCCCATCCAGCCGCCGCTCCAACGCCGCCACCCTTTCCCCCACCGGCGCCCCCGCTAACGGCTTCGGCGCTAGAGAATCTGGGCGTCGTCTTTTCCTCAGCTGCGGCCATTGCAATGGGTTTGCGAGCTCTCCGAATCCGCCGTAATATCCCTCGTCACTACGATCTGACATACAGCAGACCTCGTTACCTTCTTTCCCTTTTCCCCCCTCCTCTTCTGCCTCCCTCTCCGCCGCCGCCGCCAAGAAAGGGAAGCGCACCGATTCAGCCGTGACCGAGGGCCTTTCACGTGAATTTATAATCGCGCGGAAGTGCTAAAACCCGTGGCCTCTCTCCTCGCCCCCCTTTCGCAGTTTCGCTCCCTCTCTATCTCTCTAGAGTCTAGCCCAATACGGAAAGGTTGGCAAGATCGCTTTTGATATTGCCACGCCTGTTCGAATAGTATTCTTCTTCCTAAAGCCACTCCGTAGGCTGAGCAAATTGGGGGTACGTTCAGTTAAATTAGAGTTTAGTTAACAAAATACAAGCTAATCTCGCCTGTAGTGTGCTTATCAGGGTGATCGGGTTCGATCACCGATTCACCAGATTCTGAACGCTGACCACATTAGACAATTAGACACCATTAGGGGAGGGTAATGTCACCATTTGGGTTGGAAGTTGTGCCATGCATTATCGCCTAGATTAATTATAATTATTATTATTATATTTCTAGATAGTAATTATTATTTTACTTTATTATTATTTTTTCTATTTTTTCCACCTTTTTTAATCAGAAATTTTTATAGTAAAAATTTATTTTTTACGATCATGCTAGTTAAATTATTTCTACAACTTTCCTATCTTAATAGATATAAAAAGTATAGCTCGAATTATTATTTTTTTTAATAATTAAAAAATTATATCTAAATAGAATTATGATATCTTGCTCAAAGATAAATATATGAAAAAACCTTCTTAATTCATCTCTTGTACTCCATTGAATTAGCTCATAAGCCATAAGCCATTATGCACTGGGGTGTCAATATTTGACACTAAAAATCTGACCCAAAAATTTCGGGTTAGGATCAACTCGGACCTGAAACAGATCGAGTTGGGGTTCAACAATTTGATTTGTTTCAAAAATCAGGTCGAGTTCAGACTGACCTGAAATTAATCCTTTTTTTACCCGAAATTTGAAATTGACTTGTTTTCGGCCCACTTTTGACCCGAAAAAAGGATATTGACCCTTTTTTACATCAAAACTAGCAATTTTTTTCACGGTCCAGAGTCATTCGGGTCGTGTCGGGTTGACCCGGACCTGAAGCGGGTTAGATCCAATTCCAAAAAATCGACCGTTTGCAAAAAATTGGTCGGATTTGGGTTGACCTGAATAGTGCCGTGTCAGTTTCGGATTCGACCCAAACTTGATATATGACCCGAAATTGACACCCCACTATGCGTATTCTTATGAGCTAATTTAGATCCTCAATATCCCTATGATAGCTGAACATAATTTGATTTTAGTTGGGACAGCTTCCTCTATTATTTAAAATAAATTTTTAGTTTAAAGTATAAATTTTTTTGGATAATTTTTTTTACTAAAAATTTATTTTAGAAAAAATTAAAAAAAAAACGTTCAAAATTTTAATTTATTTTTTTAATGAATGTTAGGGCGGCTGGCGAACAGCGCTAAGATGACCGGAGGTGACGTTAGCAAATGAGCAAAAGCGGTGATCAGAGCCGCGATAAGAAAAGGGATAAGAGAAGGGGTCGGTGGTGGGTGATAGATGCACTAACTTGTCATGGTAAGAACAGTGACATGGTGCCCCCATGTAAAGAAGAGGTAAGGTGGAGTTATTGCCACGCCACCATGGTCCCACCACCAGCATCTTCCTTCGCCCGCTTCTTGGAGCTGCTATGCCATGGGTCCCGCTTAGATGGCTATCCTTTCATCCTTTGGGCTCTATAAAAAAGTTATTTTAAAATAAATTATTGTAAGGTTGTAACTTTTTTTTTTTTGGCCATTTTGTGAATAATAAAAATGAAATGGAGTTTTGCTTATCAGCTTATGGCAAGAAAGATAAGGAGATTTGAGGCTTCTTTTGGGGGTAGCTACTATAATTTATGTTTGATTATTATTTTTTTTATTGATTTTAATTTTTTTTGTGCTAGAAAGTTGCTTTCAATTTATAATAATTTTTTAAAAAAATTGCAATCATCTCAAACAAACTCTGTATGCATGCAAAATCCAGTCTTTATTGATGATTATCTTTGCAAGTTTTTAATAAGTTTGGATCATGGCATATGAGAGTTCCAAAAATTCTTCGTCAATTATTTGAATAATATACACATTATTACATTTATTCTCAATTTATATAATAATTTTGATTTGTTAAATAATAGTTTTGATATATCCTAAAAAAATTATCTTGATCGGGCACGAATCTCAAGGCAAAATCGAGCCGGAATTTCAAAAATTAAATATGGGATCACCTGAACTCCTATTTCAGCAAACTTATAGTCAAACTGAGCGTCTCGGAAATACGAACTCAACGACACCAAATTTGACTCAATCCAAGCCCAAATGAGTCCAAATCAAGCACTCGAAGCATTGTTGGAAGGTTCAAACCATAATTTGAGTTACCAAACGGTTTTCAAATATGACGTTCTTATAGTCGAATCGAGCGACTTGACAAGACAAATCCAACGAGCCCAAGATCGCTGAATTCCGACATCATTAAGACCTTCAAATTGCTGATGAATGGTACACAATCAAGAGATTCAATATCAGCCATCCATTTGACCACTCCATATTTGCTCCTGATCGCACACCTATTTACAAGCTATGCCACTCCAAAATATCTATAAATAGACCCCTCATTTCTCATGAGAGGGGACCCAAGTTAGAAGCAAGAAGAAGAGAAGAAGAAGATAATAAGAGAAGAGAAGGATACGAGACAATAACTCCTCCTCGACCACCGCGCGCCAGAGTTCTTCCCGACGCCCAAGTAACGCCAAAATTCTGTTGGATGCCCGGATGAAGCTGGAATTCTTCCCAAGTGACGCCAGAGTTCTGTCCGACGTCGGAATTTTGCCCAACTTCCAAATGACACCTAAATTCTACCAGACCTCCGAAGGACGCCAGGTTTCTGCTTGATCTCCAAGTGAAGTCGGAACTCTGCGCAACGTTATGATCATATTACAAAACTCTGCCCAACGTTGTGATTGGATTTCAATCTGGTAGTGAAACATTATAATTTGATTGTCCTAAATTTTAAGGACAAATCAGCCTCTTGTATTTTTAAACAAACACTAGTGGAATCATTTCAACTTGGGCGTGACCCCGTGGTTTTTTCCCTTTCTAGGGTTTTCCACATAAAAATCATGGTGTTTCTTTTTCTCTCATGTTTGTGTGCTGGATATCCGTACAATGCTGAGACGGAAATTTAATAACTCTATCGCCGCGTATATTCTAGCCCGCAACAAGTTTAAAAGAGATAAAGTTATTAAATGATCTATAATTTGTATTTATTGTTCTCATTTATAATGTTGTAACATAAAGCAATATTAATGTATTTTTTGTTCGCATTTTATAATGTTGGTTGGGCTCTTACTAATTGAGTCATTGTTGGCTGAATATCAAATCCACTCCAACACTCACTTATCATTGTCTTCTCTTATCAATGTCATTCAATTAGTCTTTTTTTTTTCGTGGATTTCATAAGCCAACAATAATTTTTTGATAATTGGAATCAATCATCATCTTTATCAACAAGTACATCATCAGCTATCAACCTAATAATTACCATTTCATCTTCAAATATCTAAAGAACTACAAAGCCTTGCACAACAAATCAATATCAACGATCAACACCAGCAATTGTCATTGCACGACCGCCTTCTCCCAAACAATGTCATTAGACTTTAATCACCTCAATCTTCAACAAGTACATCATCAGCTGTCAACCTAATAATTACCACTTCAAATATCTAAAGAACTACAAAGCCTTGCACAACAATCAATATTAACGATCACCACCAACAATTGTCATTGCACGACCGCCTTCTCCTAAACAATGTCATTAGACTTTAATCACCTCACCGATATCTCCTAAAAGCTATTAATCATTACTACCGCTCGACCATAGGCTCTTGATCCAATTGTCTAAGGTTTCGTTTAAGACAGTTTTATTTCTACATTCTAAAATAATTTTTTAAAACAAAAATTTTTTCAAAATTTTTTAGTTCAAGAAATTTTTGTACAAGAAAGCCACTTTAAAAAGCAACAAGAAAACTATCCTATTTCGATGTTTGACATGTAAATTTTTTTTTTTGTATTCTATGAACTTTTATATGTATTTATACATGGCAAATCATTATGCAACACTAAAGCTGAAATGTGTGTGTGTGTGTGTGTGTGTGTGTGATATGTTGGCTTGCGTGCCTAATAGAAAAATTTATCACATATAGTCATAATCTATAAAACAAGTAAAATAAGAGAATCCTAAAACTAACTCGGGTGACTTGGAAACATAGCTCATGACATCGTCTTGTCGGCGTCGGCGCATGAGTGAGTGCCGATTGGCTGTGCCTGACATATCGTCGACGTCCAACCCAGCGTCGTCGCGTGAATGAGTGTCGGCGTGTGAGTGAGCAGTGTTGCGCACAACACGGCATCCAATCACACCGCCCATGAACCATCCACCACAATTCCAAGCCGACAAGCCCTAACTATGTCCGATCGCACCACGCCATGTCCGATTTGGTTGGCGGTCGCACCGCGCCGCGTCCCACCCGCTGTGAATCCACGTTTTACCCAGCATTTTTTGCCCAGCACCGGGTCATTCGTGTCGGGTCGGGTTGACCCCATTTTTTGGCATGTCGGGTCCGGATTGCAAAATCTAATTAACCCGTTTGGAAAAATAGGATGAGTTCGGGTCGTGTAGATCAATAGCGGGTAACTATCGAATTCGACCCAAACTCAACCCGCAACCCATTTTTCACACCCCAATGAAAAATTGTTAAAAACTAACATAAAAAAAAGACAATAAAATTGTGATTGTTGTCAATTAAATAAAATTGACGGAAAATAAACCCAAATAAAACCTAAGAAATGAAATGAAATAAGATAACAATATTTTTTTATATTTTATTGTAGACTTACAAAGGCTTATCTTCTCAAATTTAAAATGCTAAAAAAATATATATAGAGATAAATAAAATTTTCTTTAAAATAAAAGCTTTATTAACTTTTAATTGAGAGAAAGTTTAAATAACAATTTAATATTTTTAATAAGAAGGCACAATTATTGGGGCTGCTATAAGAAATAAATTTGTACTTAATTGGTTAGCGATAAGATTTTTAATTTAGAAATTATGAGAGATAAGTTATAAGAGAGCCATGATGAGGACATAAAACTACGGTTGATAAGGACAACAGTCAACCATTGCATGGTGCGCATCTCTTTCTTTGGCTAAGTAGCTGTAAGAATATATGAACATTTGATTAATAGAAGCCATTTTCATCTGATATCATGCATACGACTCCATTTAGGCGTTTAGCTATACATATAAATCAACAAGCTCAGAATATTTTTCATAATTTTTATTTTTCAAATAAATTTAGGGTGATTTGTTTTGCTGAATTTAGGGTGTAAAGTAATAGATAAATGCATAGCGTAAAAGACGTGCATTCCAAATACCTTAAGCAGTGCATTTTGAGTGTATTTTGAATTCATTAGATTTTGACGATTTTCAAATACACCGTAAATGCACTGCCATTGCCACTGCACCCCGGGGGGCTTTATTATATGATTTTTAGGTAATTTTTCCACCTATATCTATTGTCTTTATTACAATGATTTTTAGGCAATTGTCTCACTTAAAAGTTTTAAAATATTATGATCTTTAGGCAATTGCCCCCAACAAATAGTAAAGAGAATTTATTATTTTATTTATTAATTTGAATTTCAAAAATATCTTTATAACCAAAATTTGAACCCCGCCATTGGTCTCCCGATATATGATGATCAAGGATATGATCAAATAGGGGTTGAATCAAATTCAAAGCAACTCCTCGACCCTCTTGGAACCCCGATAATTACTTATAAGTTTGTTCACCCAGAAAATTAAGACCGGCTCCGCCCCTTGCTTTAAACCAAATAAAAAAATATTGAAGTCATGCATTTACTTTACATTCATCGAGACAACTCCAAAATATTCATTTTACACTGCATTCCTTTTTCAAAAACCCAAACAACCCCATAAAAATCATTTAGAGCTATTTGGTTTCAAGTAGAAGGGTGTACAATTCTCCAAAAGCAAGAGTTTTGAAAATATTGATATTTGATTTGAAATCAAAGAAAAGTATTGTAAAATTTTAAGTATTTGAAATTCATCATCTAGTTCAAATTTGATATATTTAAAAATCATAAGAGTTGACTGATTTCTAAATATACTGTAAATTATTTGTCATTGTAGGTATCGCTGCCTCCTTGATCGCCACCATCATCGTCAGTCCGTCACTATCGCCCATCACTGTACACCGCATTTATTTTACACTAACCTAAATAACTTTAAAACTTTTAAAAGCATTCATTTTTAATTAAAGCAAACAGCCGCTAAATACTTTTTGAGATGAGTACAATATTTCTATCTCACAATACTATTAATTTGATTTAACTAAAAATGCTGGTGAATAATCATGGCTATCCATTTAGGCGTTTAGCTATACATATAAATCAACAAGCTCAGAATATTTTTCATAATTTTTTTTTTCAAATAAATTTAGGGTGATTTGTTTTGCTGAATTTAGGGTGTAAAGTAATTCATAAATGCATAGCGTAAAAGACGTGCATTCCAAGTACCTTAAGCAGTGCATTTTGAGTGTATTTTGATTTTCTTAGATTTGGACGATTTTCAAATACACCGCAAATGCATCGTCATTGCCACCGCACCCCGTCGACCACCGCCATAGGGCAGCCCCTCCCACCAAAAAAAATCTTTATTCTATGATTTTTTAGGTAATTTGTGCCCCTCTATCTATTTTTTTTTTATCTTTATTACAAGAGTTTTCAGGTAATTGTCTCCCTTAAAAGTTTTAAAATACTATGGTCTTTAGGCAATTGCCCTCAACAAATAGTAAAGAGAATTTATTATTTTATTTATTAATTTGAATTTCAAAAATATCTTTACAACCAAAATTTGAACCCTGCCAAGGGGAGCTGCCCCCTTGGACCCCCGATATATGATGATCAATGATATGAGCAAATAGAGGTCGAATCATATTCAATGCAACTCCTGGACCCCCTTGGAAGCTCGACAATTACTTATAAATTTGTCCACCCATAAAATTAAGACCGGTTTCGCCCCCTGCTTCTCAAACCAATTAAAATAATATTGAAGTCATGCATTTACTTTACATTCATCAAGACAACCAAAATATTCATTTTACATTGCATTCCTTTTTCAAACAGCCAAACAGTCCCATAAAAATCATTTTGAGCCATTTGGTTTCAAGTAGAAGGGTGTACAATTCTCCAAATGAAAGAGTCTTGAAAAATATTGATATTTGATTTGAACTAAAAGAAATGTATTGTAAAATTTTGAAGTATTTGAAATTCATAATCTAGTTCAAATTTGATATATTTGAAAATCATAAGAGTTGACAGATTTCTGAATATACTGCAAATTATCTGTCATTGATGATATCACATACTCACTCTTGACCGCCGCCACCATCGTCCCCATTGCCCATCACTATACACCGCAATCATTTATACTAATCTAAATAACTTTAAAACGTTTAAATACATTATATTCATTTTATACCGCATTCTATTTTATTATGAATTCATTTTTTAATTAAAGCAAACAGTCCCTAAATATTTTTTGAGATGAGTAGAATATTTCTAGCTCACACTACTATTAATTTGATTTAACTAAAAATGCTGGTGGATAATGATGGCCATGCATTTTCCATTTTATAAAAAGTTTAATGAAAATTTTTAATCACAATATCAATAGCTATCTACCTGAATAGTGAAAATGACAAAAAATATAATTTTAAGTTATTATTAAACAAAAATACGATCATCTAGGTTTCATTTGCGATGACTTTTTTATCGCTTCTTGAATAAAAAATTTTTGTACTAAAAAATAGCTTTAAGAAGCAATAAGAAAGCTGTCTCAAATGAAGCCTTGGACTTCATTTGAGAAGACTTTCATACTACTTTTAAAAGTAAACTTTTAATACCAAAATTTCTTAAATTAAATTTTTTTTTACTAAAAAAACTGTTTAATAAGAAAGTCGTCCCAAATGATGTCTTACTGTTTAATCACATCAAAAAAGGATTATAGCTTAACTTTATTACAATATGTTTTTATGATAGAACGTAAGGGAAACAATAATGCATCATCATTCTATATTGTGTACATTGAGAAGTCGCCATCATGATATTCTAATCCTAGTGGAAGAAAACAATTGGCATTCATTTGATATCATACTATTAATATCATACTATTAATTATGACAGTTGCTTTATTTTTCTTCATAAATTAGATAATTAAAATTCAATGATAATTTATTTTCTATATTGCATATTTTCTCCTGGTGAAATTTTAACATAATAAGAAAATTATATATATATATAGATTTCATAATGTATTTAAAGTTTACTATTATTTTAAATTCATAAATAAACGTGTCACAAATCTATATGATGATTATAACTTTATATATATGTGAGGAAATAAATTTGTTATTTTCTTGAAAAAATTTCATTTTCTTAAGTAATCACATGGTCTTTCAAAATTGATATGTTACTAAAAATTTGTCTTGATAGGCACGAGTTTCGATGTAATATATGAGATTGAGATTCTAAAAATTAAAATCGGGATCATCTGATCTCTAACTTTTGTAAATTTATAGTCAAATTTAATATCTCAAGGAGATGGACCCAACGACATCAAATTTGATTTAATCCGAGCCCAAATCAAATGTAAAGTATATTTGAAAGTTTTAGAGCATTAATTAGAATACAAAATGATATTTAAATATGACATGCTTATTGTCGAATCGACCGGCTCGATGAGTCAAATCAAACGATCCCAAGATCACTCAATTCTAACATCTCTTGAGCATCTAAAATCTAAATGCTTGATAAATGCTTATGATCAAGTGGATAACTATGAGCCATCTGATGGAAAACTCCCAGCATGCCCATGATCTTATTCATATTTGTTATTCATGTCACTCCCAAAAAATTATAAATAGCATCACATTCTTCACATGAGGGGGGAGGAGGAATGAGGAGGAAAGAAAAGGAGAAAACTTGGAGAGCTCCCTTGCCCACCGCCCCTTCCACCAATTACCAAAATATTCAAATATTTTTGAGTTATCTGTTGTAATATTGAATTCAAAGCAGTGCAGCTTAACAAAATCACCATATAAACTATTTCAACAAAAGATTAACCTCTTTAAAAGAATAATTCTCATCCTATGACCGTGAACTCTTCGTCATGATATAGAACCTTATTCATTGGCAATACTATCAACTCCCCCACAAGAATTTGTTTGTCTTACATTCCCACCAAGAGACCCTAAAGCATTTCATTTGCCCAATGAAAGCTAAATGTTATGCAAGCAAAATAAGTTGATTTTCACAAGTGTATACATTTCTTGTGTGACTCAGAGTGTGCATGGATAATTAAAATGTTGACGGTCTTAATCGTAACCATTATCTTCTTTTTTTTATCTCTATAAAGATATCCAATATTTAGATAATACAACATGAACACCCATTCACCTAGGATTATAGCATTCATAATTACTATTTAATTAAGGGAGCCTTACCTTGCATGTCTCATATGGCCCTCGATGAATTTTTTATATAAAAATTAAACTTTAGTGATTTGGCTAGTCACTTGGGTCATGACAATATCTTAGGCCTTATCTCTACACAATTTACTTGCTCTTTCTATCAAATGTAATGCCTATCAAGTGGTAGGTCAATGCCGCACTTATCAAAGACTAACTTTGTAGAACAAATCATGAGCATGGTTTGTCAATTTAGCTTATAAAACTTCCCATTAATTTGATTCATATGTGCATAGTGGGATTTGGCAAGGATAGTGGAGTGAGTTGGAATCGCATTCTTCTTGTTTAAAAGTCACAATATTTTATGTCTTTTAAAGGCTTGCAAAGTTTTTTTAAATTTTTTAATTTTTTGAAGTTTTGTAGATCACTTATATGATCATTATGGAGTGCATATATGATATGAAGTATGTCTTTTTTGCTAAGGGATCATAGGAAGGTTTTGTAATATTTGAATATGATTAATTTTATAAATATATTAGATAATTAAACACAATCATTTTACAATATACCTTTCGATGTTAAATTTGTTGTCTTCTAATTAGATTTTTTATGTTAATATTGAAAAATGACAAAATATCTTCTTTTTTTAAAATTTAATACTGTTGAAAAAATCCAACAGCAATTGATAAATCTTCATTTTCAAAGGGTCCTATAAGTTAAAAAAAAAAATGTTTAAGAAACTTTTGGTGGTTGAACAAAGTAGATCTTGTCAAATTGTGGCGCTAAAAGCATGTATCACAATGTAAATAAAATTAAAAATAAAGTAAAAAAATTTAATTTGTAGTTATAATTTCCTCTATAATACATTATTATGATTTAAAATTAATTGTGACTCTTTTTTTTTATTTAATCTAATTAATAACATTCAAGGTCAATTTGTAAATCTTAACTTTTAAAGGGACCCCTAATTAAACAAACATGTGTAGGATCTTTTGATGGTTATGCAAGATAGATCTCACAATCTTTAGATACTAAAAGCATGCATATATGTCACCTTATTCCTTTGGCCATTATCATCCATATGGATAGTCTCTCCACCAAGTTTGCTCTACTCACCCATACAGAGTTTTATATAGTTGGAACTACATATAAACAATTGGTTCTGAGTTGTCATGACCTGTAATGCATTTGCTGTTTTCCAATGGCTTGAAGTTGTGAAGCTAAAAGCGAAAATCTAAGCTCTCCATATTGCTTGATGAGTGGAATGCATATTGGGTGTACTTTTGTGCATTGAATAGTAGTTTGACACAAGTTGAATCATGAAAAATGAATGTAAATTCGTTGTTTAAGTTGGGCCCGACACATTAGTACTCTAGTCGAACAATTGGATATAGGCCATGTTAGATTATAGTAAGTGGAGATATCCATGCCTAAGTCCAACCCAAGAAAGTAAGTCAATTGGGTCAACTTCAAGTGTTGAGCCGATTAGTTGTGCTGGAATTCACATATTTCTTGGATAGGATCAAACATGACTAGCGGGTTCTTAGGATTTTGTCAAAATCTAAATTAAAGTTGTATTAGTTATTTGATATGCAATTTGTATAAACTAAAAAAGATATGGCATCAATGCTCATTAAGATATGAGCCTAGGAGCCCTCCTAAGTGTCTGATACTATCCAAGAAGTATATAATCAAATGATAATTGCAAATTAAGAAGACATGATTGTCTTTGTTTAGGTGAGGGTGCTCAATGAAGCCATCATCAGCTTTGGTGCTCATTCGTCAAAGCTAAAGGAGGAGATGAATAAGATCTCTACTATTTTGGCCACATATATATTGGCATTTCTACTTAAGAAATTGGAGAATGTGTCATTTAACACTATCTATATCGAGGCTATGCAAAAATAACTTGAGTTCCAGGAAGTTGGCTTCCTAACAATAAATTATAAATAATAAGTGATTATATACTAAAGTATGATAATAAAATTGAATTGTTTGAACATAAAGTTGAAAGATGTAAGAGTTGGAAGTCACTTCCAATAAGGAAAGAACCATTCATAGTTGATTATCAAGATGGAGAAGGATGAAACGCGAAAAGCTCGCGATGTCGCCATTACTTTGAAATAGCAAGTATGCAATAAGGAATCCTCACTTGTGATGGAAATTAAGAATATGGAAAAAGTGCATTGGGAACTTGAGAGTATGAGTGAAGCCTATCAAAAACCAAGTTATAATATATGATTGTTCTGTAAGACTATAAACCTCATTAATGATAGTGGATCATCCCTTCCTAATGTTGTCAATTAAAAAAAATTTCTCATTCAACTTTATGGATTGTTAGGCTTAATTGATAGGGATTGAAGATTTTTTTATATAAAAATAGAATAAAAATAAGATTTTTTTTTCATATAGAATGTTGAGTTTATGACCAAACTTATTATAATTCAACATAAGGTCAACTTGACCTCAAAAGTACAAATAAGGGATCTTTTACTAAAAGATTTTGGCAAAAGTAATATGTTGGTAATGATCAAGTTAGCATCCTTATCATGGATGGCATACATAAACTCGGCTAGTGATACTTTGAGAGTTGTGTAAGTTGGGTACCTCGATTGTTAAGTTGACAATAACTTTTTTAGGGACCATAGGTCAACATAATCATCTTTCTCTTCTTATAATAAAACTTTTATGATGTTGCTGGTGATGTGGCTTCTTAGCAAATTTAGATCAATACTAGCATGAATTGCTCTAATGATTTTAGGGATACTATTGTAAATCATCTACGATATTAGAATTAAGTGGCTTAGAAGTCGTAGTTATGATTATAATCTTTTACATCAATATGGATGTTGACTAGCTCTAACATATTTGTCGAAGTATTTAGTTGCAAGCAAATGACTTGATTAAAAAGATGTTCCTAAAAGCCATGAGCAAGTGTTGCTTAAGCAATAACAAGTTCTAAGCATTGCATATCTGGGCTTGTACTGGAATGAGGTAACAAAATAAAGAATATATTCACTTCAAACTTGTATGTCGTTTAGAAGTGCCATGGAGTTCTTCAAAGCCTTTTAGGTAATAGAGACTATGTTATGATTTGTCTTTTGAAGTTAGCGAAGGAGGTGATACTAGGGAAAGTTTAGAGTCTCCTTAAAAAGTTAAAATCAAACTATATTTCTCCATGGTTCTTGTAATAAGAGATAGGTCATGGATTCAAAGAGAGTGACATGATTGACTCAATTTGAATCCCCTTTATATATATATATAATTTAGCAACATTTGAGCCTCTCTAACTAGAACGGTGAAAACATTAATAGATATGCATGATACAATGTACCCTGATGAGTGAGAGGAGCCTAACTAGATTAATATTGAGGATCAAATTAGAGTTAACTTATAAGCAAATAATTTAAGATATTATTTTTGGCGACTTAAGGCTTAGGCAACATCAAATTTGGCGAGTGCCTAGTTCTAACCAATTCTTGTCAATTAACAACAAATGACTTCTTCAACCCGATTTAAGCTAGCGAAATAACATTACAAACCTAATCATAATAAATGTGGATGAATAATTTCCTTGTAATTCATATGCTAGTGATACAATGCTATATTCAGATACACTTTAGCTCTTACAAATGATTGTCATCATAAAAGTTTTAGCATGTTTATAATATTTAAAATATTGGATAATATGATCACAATTTATCAATGATAAATTAATTAACAATTGAACAAATAAAGAAGTTTTGAACTATAAGTTTACGAGAAGTCATTTTCCAAGTTCCTTAAATTATTCTATTAAAAAAAATAATTAATTTTTTTTCTTCTTGCTAAGAGTCTGTTTGGGACAATTTTCTTACTGCTATGCCTTTCAGTTCGCAATCATAGTTTCTATTTGGCTATTTTTTATAGTAGTTTTAAAAAAATGTCTTTCCCAGAATAGTTTTATAATCACCTAATAAAAAGATGCAGCTATCTTAAATAGACCGTAAATATTATTCAATATATATATTTTTATAATTTTGAAATTATATTTTATTTAAATATTATATATTATAAGCTAATCCAATTCATTAACTTAAAGTAAAAAAATAAAAATAAATATAATTAAAAGTATATATATAAATAGTTATATGGATCTCTATGAATAATATTGATCATTTTTTTATTCAACAAGAAATGGTGATTCTTATCAAGAAGATCTTCCAAATCAATATGGATTAATTTGATCCTTTTTATGAGAGAGAGAGTGAGAGAGAGAAAATTTGTCCATAAGAGCATAGGCCAAGTAAAAACAAAATAGGTAGATGGATAGATACCTTGGATTATTAAAATTGATTTCTTTATTATAAATTAACAAATTGTACTTTTATTAATAGAAAGGAATCAAAATGGTGTGCATCATATGCGGATATATCAAAATCTAATTTGAGCCCGACATTCTACCTCGAAATTTGAATTAAAAAACAAATCGAACAAGCTTCAAATTAAACTATTTGAATGAAAAAAATTTGTTAATATTTCCTTATCAAAGTTTGATAAGGATGTGTCTACAAATCATTGGATTTGTCTTGAGATCAGTGCAATGAGTAAATCAATTAAAATTTATATCGCAACCATCTAATACAAATTTAACGATATTGAAATTATTCATGATGGAAAAAATTGATGAGGCTAACATGACCCAAACTTTTTATTATATCTAGGTGGCTCTCCCAATCATGATGCTTGACATGACCGAGGTCGTTGGTCATGTTGATTAAGTTATAATGACATCTTTTTTGTCGAGGATAATGCATTATAATTTAAAATAGTGATGCTAAATGATTTGCATTTGGATTAATTTTCATAATCATATGATGTCGACCACATGAGGGCTCCACAAGTTGTGAGCATTCACACCATGAAATTCAAATGATTTAGTACTTAAGCATTTAAAATATGTTTACATAATCTTAATAAACATTTCATCAAAATCACTGTAAAATGTTGTTTCAAAAAAATTGCAATAATAAAGATTTATATTTGCGCAATTTATAAAGAATTCATCATCATTAAATAAATAAATGAAACAACTTCAAAATAGTGTGCTTGTCCTTTTAAAAAACTTTTTACACAAAGATCTACTGTAAAGTGTGAATTTATGCTTTTTTTTATGGAACTTGCATAAATTAACCCATCTTTAAGAAAATGTGAGCTCTTTGATAGTTAAAAATTTGTTTTAGTCACTCTCCAATTAATTGATATTGTCATTAGAACTTAGCTAAGAAGGATAGAATGTCGAGCCTAATATTTTCTTTAAAACTTTCCTTTACGTATGAGGGCGGATCATATCTTGATATTTATATATGGTATAATTATTTACATATAATGAGTCAAGTGGATAGGGCCCATGGCCTAATAATTATTCAAGGCATGATCTTCTATAAATAAAGTTTGATATTTTATATATGCGTGATTAGGGTATAAATAGTAAAAACTTCATAGGTTGAATTCGATTGACGGGGAAAATTTTAAAATTCTCTAACACTTAAAATAAAAATAAAAATGTATGTGTTGATATGCTTAGTCCTCGAGATCAAATTAAAACAACCTAATCCATCCCTCCAAGCTAATTTTTGTATAATTATCATACACTAATCAAATTCTACTTAGTGGGCGCTAATCTAATATTATTAATATAAATTTACATAGGCCTTTTAACTCGGTGATGAGAAGGGAAAATTATTACGTGCGGTGTTCGGATGCGTCCGATCCGGAGGCCAATCCGGATGCATCACGTCACCCAATACACAATGCATTGGGTGATCATGTGGCGTGTCTGAATTGTCCTCCTTACACGTTCAGACTCCGCACGTAATAATCTCTGAATAGAAGAGTTGTTTGAAGATCTGAACAAGCAGGGTCAACACTGATAAGGTAAGCCCCCACTCAACACGTTCGATGGTCTATCTACTGTTCCAAAGCTTCTTCCATTTGTTTTAGGCTTGAATACAAAGAAAAACTTCACCAAATAATACTCTCCATGGTATGTCCAAATCAAGCTGGACCAAAGAAGGATATTAAGACAGCTGCTTGACATTAAAAAACAAGTAGTCATTCACTTGGCTTCACATATTATGTATGCTTACGAGAGTATGACTTGGCAGATATATATTCATTTAAGATTATGCGTTCAAGTTATAAACTCTGAGATCTATATATAGCTCACCATTAAAGAAAAAAAAACAGCTTGCATCGTCTATTTAGGCTTCGTTTGGGATAATTTTCTTACTATTTCTTAAAGCAGCTTTATAGACAAAAATTAAAATTTTTGTACTAGAAAGCTGTTTTAAAGAACAATAAGAAAACCGTCCCAAATGAAGTCTTAGTTGACATGAACATGACATCAATGAGATGTCGAGAAAGCTGTTAGCCAAAGAAATATAATCATTAGTACCGACAATTATTAAAAACTTATATGCATGTTAGTCATCAGTAAGGAACATACATGGACAATCTTGCCCGTAGAGTAATAATATACATATCCTTATGGAGTTATGGGTCTAAAAGAGTCAATGTAATAGATTTCTCTATGAAAAATTCATGTAGCTTGTAGCTTGCATTCTTATTAATCTCTCTTATATTCTAACAATCTTTCACTATCTTATTTCTCCTTTCTATCTTTGAACATGATGAAATTATTACGTTCGATCACCGGATGTCATCCAGAGGTGATTAGGACGCGCCATGTCACCATTTTGCTTTGTACTGGTGATGTGTACCGGGTGATGTGACACATCTTGATTCTCCTCAGAATAGTCTGATATGATGACCGCATGTAATAATTTCTCCTGAACTGATACCTTTTTTGAACAAATTATTTGTCTAATGAGACATGGAGCACTTTCCAGGTTATGATCAATATGATATTGCTTGAGTTGGCTCCAACTAAACTAAAATCATATATTGTAACTTGAACGAGTTAATTCCTGAGTAATAAGCTCTTGATGATGAAGTAAAAAATAAAGAGAAAATGGCTGAATTGGTACACAAACTTTGTCTAAAGTATCAAAATAATTATCGGATACATAAAAGTACAAATGTGTTTCTTTGACTCTTTAAATAGGGATTAAAATAGTCTTTTTGTGTTTAGATCCCTATTGAAAATGTTAAGGGAGTAAAACTCGACTTCTAAAAAATCAGGATTATTTTGATCATTCGTAAAGAGTTAGGAGACCATTTTGATTATCATCTAAAAAAATAAAATTAAGATGATTATTATTAGTCCGCAACAATTAATACACCAATCAATCTACTCATCTTTTGTAAACATATAATATTTTGTAAATATATAATAAAGCAATCATTGTTAAAGAAATGATCGATGAATCAAAATCATTAAAATGACGGTAGATACTGTAAATTATATATTCATAAAGTCGAACTTTTATCTTAGCAAATTTATAATCAAGCTGAACATTTCAAAGAAATGAACCTAACGACACTAAAATTGGTCCAATCCGAGCCCAAATAAACTCAAATCAATGGACCAAAGCGCATTTTGAAACTTAAAAGTATTAATTGGATAATCAAATGATATCCAAGTATAAAAAGCCGAATCGAGCAGCTCGCCAAATGAATCCAACGAGCCAAAGATATCCCAATTCCAATATCATTAAGATACTTAAATGTCAAATAAACAATATATGATAAGGGGAATCAATACGATAGGGTGTTAATATTTGACATGTCCCGAAAATCCAACTCGAACCCGACCCAAAAATTTTGGGTTAGAGTTAACCCGGACCCAAAACGGGTTGGGTTTGGGTTTAGTAAATTGATCCGTTTCAAAAATCGGGTCGGATTTGGGTTAACCCAGTAACTCGAAATTGTCCCATTTTTTACTTGGAAACCCGAGATTGGCCCATTTAACCCAAAAAATTAGCAATTTTTAGCCGGTCCCGGGTCATTCGGGTCGACCTGGACACAAAGCGGGTCGGGTTCGGGTCCAAACCAACCCATTTTGCAAAAATGGTTCGGGTTTGGGTTGACCCAAATAGTACCGGATTAGTTTCGGGTTCAACCCCAACCCGACCCGTGTCCCGAAATTGACACCCCTACAATACAAGCCATCCGATGAAGTGCCTCATATTCGTTCCTAATTTGCCTCATATTTATAGGGCATGCCGCTCACAAAGATCTTTAAATAGTCTGTTGCCCCTTCATAAAAAGGGACATTTTGCTAGAAATTAGAGAGAGCTATGAGGTTTCAAGGATCTAGAGCTCCACTGCAAGCAAACTTCCATCGGCCAACTTAAAACGTTGCTTGGCCGTCAAACCACTACCGAACTTTTGACCGATCATCAACCTCTGTCGTACTACTACGTTGGCCACCATAGGACCTATTGACCCCCAACTGCCACCAGACCACCACCTGGGCGCCAACCGCCGGACCTCCACCCAACAGTCGACCACAACCAGACCACCTCCAGTGTGCAAACCACTGCCAGACCTCCTCCATGGTCGCTGACTGTCGTCGAACCACCGCTCGGTCGTCGTCGAATCTCTTTCCGGGCACCAACACTTGTTGGATAATCTCCCAATCATTACAAGCTCTCGAGTACCTATATGAAGCTCGACCAACTCTCCAAACTATTGTAATTTCACCATTTTTAAGGTAAGGGACGAGTTAAGCTTTGTAACTCACTCATGTATAGTGGAATCTTCTCACCTGGGCGAGGCCTCGTTGTTTTTCTCTTTTTAGATTTTCCGCATAAAAAAAGTTATGTTCGCTAGGACAAAACATTATTTCACTTTACCGCCACGAATATACTAGCCCGCAACCATGTTTATATTATTTGAAGTCTATTAATTTTCATATGGTAAAATAACTTTGATGATTTATATTTTTTATTTGCATCTTAAAAAATTTCAGATATGTTGCCAAGTAAAACTTGTGCGATGTTATTCTGTTATAAAAGCCCATAGTAAGCCCAGCTGCATATTTATGTGTTGAAGGCCTAGCCCAGTAAAGGTTTATTGGGTAGTCCAACCCAAAATCAACCGTCAGGCCTTTTGAGGACATGAAAAGGTGGGAACCCTCGCCTATCCGCGCAGTCCAGTCGACGGTGCTTGGGAGCTCTGGTTGGCATGGCGTGGTACGATGGAATGAAGGAGCCCCGTCTCATGATCTGTCCCAGTAAGCCTACAACATTTACTGTTACTGTATCGGTGCCATCAATCCCTCATCGTTATTCTTCTCTTTGCTGTGGCTTTTATTGTATTAACAAGAGCAGTGTTTTACTGTTCTCGTCTTGTGTAGGGTTTAGCCGATCGGTCTAGTTAATCTGTTGGTCAATGTTTATCATGAATGGTTGTATTTTCTTATTTTTATTGCATTGGAAGTCTCACAGGACGGAAATCGGAGTGAAAATAGAAGTGGCGAGGGATGCATTTTGTCCTTGATTCATCCAAAATCAGGTATATTTGTCTTTGAATTTTTTAGCTGAAGTGGATGTTCAGTTTTAGATAGAACTGTCTATCATCCAAATTTCTAATTACAAGTTCTTGCCGTGATCATCTCTGTCGTTTTCCATTGCGATACTATAAATGGAGCTTGTAGCAACGCCTTTTCTTGCATGCAGTTCTTTGCCTAGATAAGGCTGCACTTTTTGATATGTACTTGAGGTTTATTGTAATAGTAATTTTTCTATTTGGACAACAACGGGGAAATTACAATAGAGAGAAGAGGAAGAGAAAAAACCATCCACGAGCTTGTTCACAATTCCCCACAACTCGTGCCAGGGCTATGTATAACTAATCCTTGTTTTTTTGTCTTCTTCGGTTCCAGAAATCACTTCTAAATCCTCATTCCATAGAAAACTAGGGGTGTCAATTTTTGACACGACACGAAACACGACCCGAACCCGACCCGGAAAAATCCGGGTTCGGGTCAACCCAAACCCGAAACGGGTCGGGTTCGGGTTCATGAAATCAACCCGTTTTAAAAATCGGGTCGGGTTCGGGTTGACCCGCCAACCCGAAATTGACCCGAAAGTGACACAAAAAATCATTTTGACCCGAAAACCCGAGATTGACCCGTTTTTTGACCCGATTTTGACCCGAAAACCCGAGATTGACCCGATTTTTGACCCGAAAATTAGCAATTTTGTGTCAATCCCGGGTCATTCGTGTCGGGTAGGGTTGACCCGGACCCGAATCGGGTCGGGTTCGGGTCCAGAAACCTGACCCGTTTTTAAAAACGGGTCGGGTTCGGGTTGACCCGAACAGTGCCGGGTCAGTTCCGGGTTCGACCCGAACCCGACCCGTTGACCCGAATTGACACCCCTATAGAAAACCATTGTATGAAACACAAGGAGAAAAACCTTATAGTAGTCTACCTCACTCAGATCAATTTCCAATTTTGCTCAAACTTTAAATCAAATTCTAGCCTCTTTATTTCTCCAATGCGTCTGTTTGATTTAGGATGGAAATAAAAGTTTTATATAGTTATATGTAATAATGATAATAATAATCCAATGACAAAGTCTTAAACATGTGGCAGCTTAAAAAAAGAGTTTAAGTTACACATGATTATTGCCTACAAAATATGAAAAAATATTTATAAAATACTACATTGAGTTTGGAAACACCTTATTGAAAACTATTTGTATATTGGATACTTGACAACTCTAAAAGGTCCGTCATATTAGATTATGCCAATCATATTGCACTATAGTACATTGGATCATATCATAGTTACTTGAGTTAGTCGTACATTTGATTTGGCATTGTATACATGTTCATCTGGAGAGCAAAATCCTGCGCAAAATATTATAGTACTCGTATGGGGCATCACACAAATAAATAAGATTGGTTAAAAAGAAACCTAGAAATTGATAGAAAATAAGTCAGTGCTCATAAGAACATGGGCAGGTGTCACAAGTCCCTTGGGAGCTATCAGGTTGGGCTAGGTAGTGGATTTATTGGTTCATTCAGCTTATAAATAATTGGAATTTCATTTGAACTTTGGTTCTTATCTCTTTGTTTATCCATTCCTATTGGCCAATCCTTATATTTAGGTTGGTTATTTAGAAGTTAGGAGATTGGTTTTAGAATTTAATTTTTAAGGAGATATCCTCTCATTTTTTTTGCCCACCCAAATATTTATATGATGTGATTTGTTATGTTGTAGATGAGGTTCAAACTCAAGGCTGTGACAACTACTTTTAAGGCCCTTAGCAATCAGACTAATTTGCACCCACAAGAAATATCATCTCCTTGATTCTTGTAGTTAGTTTGGATGTTGATTCTAAGTTTTTTTAGCATAAATAGGTATTATTTGTTGCAATAAAAATTTGATTCCAATTTTGAAATTTCATATTTTAGTTTTTTTTCCTGTATATCTTTCTTATATATCTCTCTCTTCTCTAGCAGATGACTTTTAGCTCAAGGACTATAGCTGTCAACCTTTTTCCCTTATCTCTCTCTGTCTCTTTCAAATTTCTCTATAAATTAAAATTTTATTGGTATGGGTAGGCCACTGAGCAATCAAACTATGTTCTGCAGTTAAATTGATAAAAAATTATTTGGAGCAATAGTTTTACTATATGGACAATAAATTAATGCTATTGTTACCAAAGAAGAAATTAAAGCAGAACAAACTTGAGAGGAAATAATCCATTGGCTTGTCCACAATTTCTTACCTCCCTTGTAACCACGACTTTGAGTCATCTAACCAACCTTTGATTTATGGATTTGATCAAGACATGATTAAATTGGATTTATATTTAATTTGTTTCCATAAAGTTAGATATGATTTGATAATAATTTGTTTTTGATGCGGGCAAAAATCCGGGGGATGGGGGGAACCCGAGGACCTCCGCCCACAGGACGAAGACAAACAACTACAAGCTCGTAATAAGACGATCAAACTCTTACATTTCAAATAAAAGAAAGACTTAGAAATTAAAATACTTACAAACAACGACTTAAAAACTTTGAACTCTAGCAAACTTGACTCAAATAAAAAAAAGACACCCTAAACTTGCTTTACTTAAGAGACGAAGGATATAGGTGGGGTGTAAACTTGCGGAGAGACGAAAGAGATTAAAAGCCGAGAAGAAGGGTGGAAAGAGCTCGCAAGATTTCCAAAGAGGTGGAAGAAGAAGGTGGACAAAGCTCGCAAGCTTCTCCAAGAAAATCCCAAGGATTTCTTTTCCAAAAATTCATATATCTCTCTTTTTAAAACATTACATAACCCCTCATATTTATAGGTATGAAAGGGGGAATACAAACATCCATACTAATTGAATTCCCATAGGAATCCAAACACCACAAGCCACGGAAAAGCCCCCTGCTTTTCACGGGAAAACAACCCATCCAGGGAACCGAAGAAGCCGCCACGGGAACCAAAGAGGCAGCACAGAACCAAGGCGCCAAAAGGCACGGAAAGGCCCCCCAGCTCGGAAAACCAACAGCCCACCGTCGGAGCCAAGGCACGGGAAAAGCCAACCGTGGAAGCCGAGGAGCCAAAGCACGGGAAAAAAACATCCTTGGGATTTCAAAAGCCATTTTGGAATCCCTTTTGAAATCCCAAGGGACAACTTAAATTTAAACAAGAAAAAACTATAATAAAAATTACATTAATTAAGATAACTAATGAACTTAAAACTTAGCTAATAATGAGCTAACCCTTAGTTCAATAAATGAACTAAAAATCAGTTCATAAATGAGCTAAATTCGAGCTCAAAATTTATTGAGCTTGTAAGCTCAAGGGAAATCAAAACCAACTTATTTTGGGTTTGAGTTGACCTCCCCTTTGCCTACATCAGATTCCCCTTCTTGAGAACTCATCTCCCGACGAGTTAGCTTTTGCTTTCTTTGGAGGAGGTGAAAACGATGCATCCAGCTCTTTGATCAAATCTTCATATTTCTGCAGGATCTCATCTCGTTCCTTCAGAAATTGATCTTGTAAACGCTGCTTTTTCTTCATGTACATTTTTGTACGTAAGCATCCATGATTGAAGTTTGTACAGTTCATACTCCAGAGGATTTGATGACTTTGATGGAATCCATCTATCCATAGGATCTTCAATTTCATCTGGCTTGTTTTCTTCTGTCTTTTTGTCTTTTTTTTTTCATTTTTTAAATGACTCAAAAAACAAGTCTCAAAGAAAGACTCAACCTAAAAAAAACTTAGACTCAAAATACTTTTAAGACTCACAAAACTTACAAAAATCTCAAGACTCACACAACAAGACTTAACTTGACAAAACAAAACTTGACAAACTAAAACCTAGGACTTCCTAAACTTGCTCTGATACCAAATGATGCGGGCAAAAATCCGGGGGATGGGGGGAACCCGAGGACCTCCGCCCACAGGACGAAGACAAACAACTACAAGCTCGTAATAAGACGATCAAACTCTTACATTTCAAATAAAAGAAAGACTTAGAAATTAAAATACTTACAAACAACGACTTAAAAACTTTGAACTCTAGCAAACTTGACTCAAATAAAAAAAAGACACCCTAAACTTGCTTTACTTAAGAGACGAAGGATACAGGTGGGGTGTAAACTTGCGAAGAGACGAAAGAGATTAGAAGCCGAGAAGAAGGGTGGAAAGAGCTCGCAAGATTTCCAAAGAGGTGGAAGAAGAAGGTGGACAAAGCTCGCAAGCTTCTCCAAGTGTTTTAAATTTAAGTTGTCCCTTGGGATTCCAAAAGCCATTTTGGAATCCCAAGGGACAACTTAAATTTAAAACATAAAAAACTATAATAAAAATTACATTAATTAAGATAACTAATGAACTTAAAACTTAATTAATAATAAGTTAACCCTTAGTTCAATAAATGAACTAAAAACCAGCTCATAAATGAGCTAAATTCCAGCTCAAAATTTATTGAGCTTGTAAGCTCAAGGGAAATCAAAACCAACTTATTTTGGGTTTGAGTTGACCCCCCCTTTGCCTACATCAGTTTTAATGTATATAAAACTCTATGATCTATAAATAGGGGATGTTAGCTTAGTGCTTTCATCCTCTCTGTCCCTGAATGAGTTTCCTCTATTTTCCCTCGAGCTTCTTCTTTCTCGCAATCATCTAAAGCCTCTCTCGCTGTCTTTCTTGCGATCAAGGCTAGGAACTAAGGTTGATCTTACTAGTGCTTGATCTCTATCAACTGGTATTAGGATAAATCAATGCATTGTAATTGCTCCACAAAAGTCCCCACAAAAGTCCTAATGTCCTCTTTCCTTTTCTCTCTATTTTGGCACTTATTTTTATTGCACGAAGCTTCTTGGTTCTGACCTCTCTTAGGGATTCGTGCAAATATCCATGCAAACTAGGATCCACAAGCTTCTCACTCAAGATGGGATGTTGATAGCCTCTTGAATTAAAAAAGTCCTACTTACCATGTATCATTCAAAATCATCTCCTAAAACCATGCCATGAAAATCTCCATCAACCTTCACTCCTATTAGTCTTATATGATACATGCACACCCCTCCTGGTTCAATGCCACCCCTCCATTTGATTCCCCCATGCCAATCATCACCTCCTTTTAATTTAGGAATGAGTAAAATATTCATCTCTTTTCAAAATAGCCCCACCACAATTTCTTTTCTTTCCTTAAATCCTAAATAGACCCTCTTAAGTTTACCCTTTAGTCTTACATCAAAACCCACTCATTGATACCTTGTAAACCAGAAAACCAATAAGAAGAGAGAAATTAACGCAACAAAAGAAGGTAGTGCACTAAAGCTACAACAAAACTATATGATCAATATAAGTAGTTAACTGGATTGGGCTAAGATAATATTGGAAAATGGCAATTGAGTGTTGACTGTAACGGCTACCAACGACACAGTCACTGCAATCGTCGCCTCCCTTCCGATCTCTCACGTTACCGCCCCCGGTCCCACCTCACGACCAAAATCACCGACTAAAGCCCCAAACGGCGAAATCTCTGGGTAGTGTCTTATCTACAAACCCAATCTGCCTTCTGAAAATTCCCCCGGGATGATCACACATCCCCAAAATGGAATTTTTCGGAGCCCACATTGAGTTCTTATCCACCTATGCTACCGTGTAGGGCTAAGTTTGATTGTGTTAGTCAAAACAAAAAGTAGTAACAACGTTGATGTAATTGTCATTAATGACGTATCTATACATTTTGTCGCCACTTTTGAAGTAGTATTGAAAATGGTCTCTCCAATCTGTGCTTATTCTCAAAGTGGTTATAAGACAATGAACAACAACTAAGCCTAACCTGTTCAATGCCTCCTTGGTGTCATTGCCATCCTCATAGGGTCACAGTCCACTTGATCATTGAGATGATCAGATGAGGCAAGTTATTTTGAGAAGTTTTGCTGGGGGAAATTATAATAGTGGCTTGTTTTGGCATAGTAAAGTACATAATATTGGAAGCTTTGTAACTAGATGTTCCAACAACGTTCTGTCCCTTAGGATCGTTGGTTCTCTTATGATTAGAAAACAATTGCCAAGCCAACTTAAGCTACAAGCTACTTCCAGAGGAAGTTGAAAGTCCCCCATGAGATTGAACTTGTCGGTATTGCTAAATCTGTAAGGTGACGTAGAAATACTTTTCACAAGTGTAAATCTATCGAGTGAGCAATTGATACCCACACACAATACAGAGCGGAATCTCAAGATGATGCTTTGAGAATCCTTTATGACATTGCAACAAATCATGAGTCATTGAATCGAATCATGTAATGGGAAATGGACATGTATCTTTGCTGCAGTGTAGTCAACTCATCAAAGAGTTGATCATGGAATGTTTATGGAA
Source organism: Dendrobium catenatum (assembly GCF_001605985.2). NCBI lineage: Eukaryota > Viridiplantae > Streptophyta > Magnoliopsida > Asparagales > Orchidaceae > Dendrobium > Dendrobium catenatum. The sequence continues at coordinate 1,469,338 of NW_021319373.1, forward strand.
GATGTTTTTTGTTTTAGAGTCTTTTTCATCTCATGCTATAGTCTAATGGGCGAATGACCCAAGTGATGGTGTTGTCACTCCACATTGACCTAATAGGTCTTTGTGTGCAGTTAACTTCATTCAAGCAAATCTAACTCGTGAACCTTCACATGGTCATCTAGTTAAAGTATTCGGAAAACGATCAAATTGATCCCTTGAATTTTTATGAAAGACAAAAAATAGTCCCAAATTATATTAAAAGATTATTTTGATTCCTCAAATCTTTAAAGAAGAACATAAATAGTCCCATGGACACTTTTTGGTTTAGACAACTATCAAAGTAGAGGGTTTTACCTTAATTTTTCGAGTGATGTCATCATCGAGATCTTAGTAATTACATCGTGAGGTGCCGTAATGATGATCAATATCATAAGGAACCTCTTTATAGTGTCGATGATGTTGTGCACGTGGCATGGGACAAGATGCACCTGACATATCTACTCATAAGCATCCAACTGTTTAGCTTGGTTTTCTCGGAGGAGGAGACAGGGTTCATATTTGTAGGGAAACTTTTACGATCATCCTCTTCTTTTTGTGTCCTTGGTTGTATTTGCTTCGGGTTGAGACCTAATAGTCTATTTTCAAGGGAAACTATATAGTTATCTAACTTGCAATAGAAGGTCATGTCCTATAGTTGTTTTTCTAGGAGAATGGGAGTGTCATCACACCTACGATTCATAGAGAAACCTTGATATGGATGACCACTTTGGGTTGCCATTAGAACAAAGCCTAGCTAAGGCTTTGATCAAGAAAGTAGACGTTAGGTCAGTCTCACAACAATGAAAACGACTTGACAAATTTATTAGTGTAATCTTGATAAGCTTAGGTGTTTGTTGATAGTTTAACAAATACAAAAGGTCTTGATTACTCAAAAGGTGAATGTTTGATGTTAAAATAATATGCAAATGTAATTAACTTTTAACTGAAACAAGATATTTAAGTAGCCTAATAAAGCAGTAATATATAGAAAATAACTTGATTTTGATAAGTAAACATAGATCACATGCTAAAGACAAAAAGCAATTTTTGTAGGAATTTTTAATGTAGAAATTGCTAATGCAGAAATCAACTTATAACAAACTATAACTTTTTGCAATAGCAAAAGCAAGGATTAACTTCTTTGATACCATTTATGATATAAGATGAAGCGAGAAGCTTGATTATGAATTTTTGAAGTGTAAATCTGTGTCATTTCTTTCAATTAAACCTAACTAATACTATGACTAGCGACTAATTGAAGATTCACGAAGAGATGCAAACTTAATGAAAGTAATTTTTTGAATATTTTGTGAAACAGAGTGTGACAAATAAGCGAGAAAAGAACACAAAATGAAGAATGAACAACGTTAATACTAGAGTAATTTTATGGTGGAAACTTAACTGATCCGCAATGTATAAAAAATGATATTATTAAAGACACCTCCATGAAAAGTCCTGCGCTTTGGTTATTGTTCTTTTCCTTGGAAGTCCCTCTCCAAGGGAGCTGCTCACGCTCAAGTATTCCTCACTTGAAGGAAGAAGAGAGAGAAAAGTATTTCAGCTCCTAATTAAATTTTTATTTATTCAACAAGAATCATATAGACCTTTGCATGGGATTTCATCACATGAGAAAAGAGACAATGCGAGGGATGACCGACCAAGGGTCTTGGGATGAGAGAATGGAATAATTATAGTAGTTGAATTGAAGAACTTCATGAAGGTTCCAAGAAAGTACTTAATGCTCAAAATATTGCTTTATGTTTTCCGAGAGAAAGGTGCTGATAGGAAGGTTTAGGAAGTTGTTTAGGAAGGTTCCTAATCAAAGGGGGAGTTATTTAGGAAAGTTTCCTAATTGTGTTTATGCTATTTAGAAAGTGTTTAATTGTTTAGGAAGGTTTCCTAAATCATGTTTAATTGTTTAAGAATGTTTCCTAAATCTTGTTTAATTATTTAGGAAAATTTCCTAACTTATGTTTATATTGATTAGGAAGAGGTTCTATTTATTTAGAAAGTTTTCTTAAATTATGGTTATGTTGATTAGGAAGATTCTATTTATTTAGAAAGGTTTCCTAAATTATATTTATGCTGATTAGGAAGGTTTTAATTGTGTTATTTTGCTCTAGGGCTTTTTAAGGGGGAGTTTGTCTATGGTTTAAGGTAGGATATGGCTGAGTTTATTTTTTCAGTGTTTGTTGTGAGTTCCTAGCGGTGTCTAGAGTTTGTGGAAGAGCTGATCTACCTCTCGAATAGTAGATCAATTGTTCTTGCTTTATTATTGAAGAAGAGATAAGAAAATCAACCCTATCTTGATGTTCCTATGCTGTTCTTCTCTTTTATTTACTGTTTGTACGTCCAAGGTGCATCAATCAGCATGATTACCTTTTATTCAATGGGGATATCACCATTACTACAGCTGCCACTATGCTTACTACTTAGATGAGGCATTTGATCTCTTATTGAGCTCATTGAAGTGACCATTTATTAAACCACGCTCTTTTGTTCTGCATACTTCATGATAAAGTTTGATTTACATATTTTGTTTTTTGATATTTTTAACAGGAAATTCAACATGGTATATGCTAAAGGACGGCCTTCTTCAAGAATTTAACTGGTTTAAGCAGTCTTATGGTTCTTGGTTCCTAGGGGATTATGTATGTGAAGGTAACTCTATTATTTTGATTAAATTTCCTTTTCAAAATAGCATTCATATACTGATTTTCTTTCGGATATGGTGTCCTAAATATTATTTGAATGTTTCAATTCTTCTCATAAGTTTTTACTAGTTTGATTTGTGAAATCGTTGTTTTTAAGCTTGGAAATATTATCTTTAATTTAGGCTTCACTTGGTAATGTGTTGCTTCTGCTTCTCTTTTTAAGAAGTTTGGTTCAATCTGCTTTTTGATCCATGGTTATGCTCACAAACTAAAATGGAAAAAAGATCCATGACTGTTTTTCACCATGCTGTTTTTGTTGTTGTCTAGTATAGTATAGTGTAGTATATATAATATAGAATAGTAGTAGTATAGTATAGTATAGTGTAGTTGTATGATATAGAGTAGTATTATAATATAGTGTTTTTATATAGTATAAAGTAGTAGTAGTATAGTGTAATATATATAGTATAGAGTTGTAGTAGTATAGTTATTGTATATAGTATAGAGTAGTATTATCGTATATTGTAATCATATAGTATAGAGTTGTAGTAGTATGTAGTATATATAGTATAGTGTAGTTATATATTATAGAGTAGTAGTAGTATAAAGTAGTAATATAGTATAGTGTAGTTATATAATATAGAGTGATAGTAGTATATTGTAGTTATATTGCATAGAGTAGAAGTAGTATAGTGTAGTATATACTATATACAATATAAATTAGTTGTATTGTAGTGTAGTAGTAGTATAGTGTATTATATATATAGTATAGGGTTATAGAGTTGTAATAGTATTGAGTAGTATATATAGTATAGAGTAGTAGTAGTATAGAGTAGTATATATAGTATATTGTATATATAAGATAGAGTAGTAGTATAGTGTAGTTATATAATATAGGATAGTAGTAGTATAGTGTAGTTATATACAATGTAGTAGTAGTAGTATAGTGTAGTTATATAATATAGGATAGTAGTAGTATAGTGTAGTTATATAATATAGGATAGTAGTAGTATAGTGTAGTTATATAATATAGGATAGTAGTAGTATAGTGTAGTTATATACAATGTAGTGTAGTTATATAGTATAGAGTAGTAGTAGTATAGTGTATTATATATAGTATAGTGTAGTTATGTAGTATAGAGTAGTTGTATTGTAGTGTAGTATATAGAGTATAGAGTAGTATTAGAATAGTGTAGTATATGTAGTATAGTGTAGTATATATAGTATAGA
>NW_021319373.1:1477524-1479832 GCF_001605985.2 Dendrobium catenatum
TAGTAGTATAGTTATAGTAGTATATAGTAGTATAGTAGTTTAGTAGTATAATATAATAATATAGTAGTATATAGTATAGTATCATAGTAGTAGTATAGTAGTATATAGTTTAATAGTATTGTAGTATAGTAGTAGTAGTATATAGTAGTATAGTATAGTATTGTATAGTATAGTAGTAGTATAGTATAGTAGTAGTAGTATATAAGTATATAGTAGTTGTATAGTAGTATAGTATAGTAGTATATTAGTATTGTATAGTAGTAGTAGTAGTATAGTAGTATAGTAGTATAGTAGTAGTAGTAGTAGTAGTAGTATAGTAGTATAGTAGTATAGTAGTAGTATAGTATAGTATAGTATAGTATAGTATAGTAGTATAGTAGTAGTAGTATAGTAGTATAGTAGTAGTATAGTATAGTAGTAATATAGTATATTGTAGTATATAATATATATAGTAGTATTATATAGTATAGTAGTATAGTATATAGTAGTAGTATAGTTGTATATAGTAGTAGTAGTATAGTATAGTATAGTAGAAGTAGTATAGTAGTATAGTGTAGTCGTAGTAGTATAGTATAGTATAGTAATATAATATTATATAGTAGTATAGTATAGTATAGTAGTATAGTAGTATAGTAGTACTATAGTATAGTAGTAGTAGTACAATAGTAGTAGTATAGTAGTATAGTATAGTATAGTAGTAGTATAATATATAGTAGTAGTATAGTAATATAATATAGTAGTATATATTTGTAGTATAGTAGTATAGTATAGTATAGTATAGTATAGTTGTATATAGTATAGCATAGGAGTAGTATAGTATATTATAGTAGTAGTAGTATAGTAGTATATACTATATAGCATAGTATAGTAGTATAATAGCATAGTAGTATAGTTTATGGTAGTAGTGTAGTAGTAGTATATAGTAGTATAGTAAAGTAGTAGTATAGTCATAGTAGTATAGTATATAGTAGTAGTATAGTAGTAGTAGTATATTGTAGTAGTAGTGTAGTAGTAGTATAGTATATAATAGTAGTAATATAGTAGTACAGTAGTATAGTATAGTATAGTAGTAGTATAATAGTATAGTATATAGTAGTAGTAGTATAGTAGTAGTATAGTATAGTAATAGTTTATAGTAGTAGTATAGTATAGTAGTAGTATAATAGTAGTAGTAGTAGTAGAAGTCAAGTTTAGTAGTATAGTAGTAGTATAGTACTTTTAGTAGTAGTAGTAGTATAGTAGTATATAGTAGTAGTAGTAATATAGTGCAGTAGTATATATAGTATAGTAGTATAGTAGTTGTATAATAGTAGTAGTATAGTATAGTATATAGTATCATATAATATATAGTATAGTATAGTAGTATAGTAGTAGTAGTATATAGTAGTATAGTAGTATATAGTATAGTATATTGTATTTAGTAGTATAATATATAGTAGTAGAATAGTATAGTAGTAGTATAGTAGTATAGTTGTATAGTATAGTAGTATAGTAGTATAGTGTAGTCGTAGTAGTATAGTATAGTATAATAATATAATATTGTATAGTAGTATAGTATAATATAGTAGTATAGTAGTAGCAGTAGTAGTAGTATAGTAGTACTATGGTATAGTAGTAGTAGTACAATATTAGTAGTATAGTAGTATTGTATAATATAGTAGTAGTATAATATATAGTAGTAGTATAGTAGTATAGTAGTATAGTAGTATAATATAGTAGTATATAGTAGTAGTATAGTAGTATAGTTTAGTATAGTATAGTAGTATATAGTATAGCATAGGAGTAGTATAGTATATTATAATAGTAGTAGTATAGTAGTATATAGCATAGTATAGTAGTATAATAGTATAGTAGTATAGTATATAGTAGTAGTGTAGTAGTAGTAGTATAGTAGTAGTATATAGTATAGTAGTATATAGTAGTATAGTAAAGTAGTAGTATAGTCGTAGTAGTATATTATATAGTAGAGGTAGTATAGTAGTAGTAGTATAGTAGTAGTAGTGTAGTATATAATAGTTGTAATAATATTAGTATAGTAGTATAGTATAGTATAGTATAGTAGTAGTAGTATAATAGTATAGTATATAGTAGTAGTATAGTATAGTAGTAGTATAGTATAGTAGTAGTATAATAGTAGTAGTAGTAGTAAGTATAGTAGTATAGTATAGTATAGTATAGTAGTAGTAGTATAATAGTATAGTATATAGTAGTAGTATAGTATAGTAGTAGTATAGTATAGTAGTAGTATAATAGTAGTAGTAGTAGTAGTAGAAGTCAAGTTTAGTAGTATAGTAGTAGTAGTATATTA
>NW_021319373.1:1479868-1484251 GCF_001605985.2 Dendrobium catenatum
TATAGTATAGTAGTATAGTAGTAGTAGTATATACTATATAGTAGTATAGTAGTATATAGTATAGTATATTGTATTTAGTAGTATAGTATATAGTAGTAGTATAATATAGTAGTATAGTTGTATAGTATAGTATAGTATAGTAGTATAGTATAGTATAGCATAGTAGTATAGTATAGTAGTAGTATAGTAGTATAGTATATAGTAATAGTAGTATAGTATAGTTGTAATAGTATTAGTATAGTATAGTAGTATAGTAGTAGTAGTATAATATATCGTAATATAATAGTATAGTAGTAGTACTATAGTATAGTAGTAGTATAGTATATAGTATAATATATAGTATAATATATAGTATAGTAGTATAGTAATGGTAGTATACTAGTATAGTATATAGTATAGTAATAGTATAGTAGTAATATAGTAGTATTAGTAGTATAGTATAGTAGTAGTATATTGGTATATAGTAGTATAGTAGTAGTATATCGTAGTAGTATATAGTAGTATAGCAGTAGTATATAATAGTAGTATAGTATAGTAGTAGTAGTAGTAATATAATATATAGTAGTAGTATAATAGTAGTAGTATAGTAGTATAGTATAGTAGTGTAGTAGTAGTAGTATATTAATATAGTAGTATATAGTAGTAGTAGTATAGTAGTAGCATTAGTAGTATAGTAGTGTAGTAGTATAATAGTAGTAGTATAATAGTATAGTAGTATAGTTTAGTAGTATATTAGTAGTATAGTATAGTATAGTAGTAATAATAGTAGTATAGTAGTATATAGTATAGTATAGTATAATAGTAGTAGTATAGTATAGTATAGTATAGTAGTAGTATAGTAGTAGTAGTAGCAAAGTATAGTAGTAGTATTGTATGTAGTATAGTAGTATAGTAATAGTATAGTATAGTATAATAGTATAGTAGTATAGCATGTTATAGTAGAATAGTATAGTAAGTTGTATGGTAGTATTGTATAGTATAGAGTATAGTAGTATATATAATGTAGTAGTAGTAGTATATAGTATAGTAGTAGTATAGTATAGTATAGTATATAATATAGTATAGTATATATTAAAGTATAGTAGTAGTAGTATAGTATAGTAGATAATTAATTAATTATAAAGTGTAGTATTGTAGTAGTAGTAGTATACAGTAGTATAGTAGTTGTAGTTGTAGTAGTATCGTAGTATAGTATATAGTATAGTAGTAGTATAGTAGTAGTAGCATATAGTAGTATCGTAGTATAGTAGTATATAGTATAGTAGTAGTAGTAGTATAGTAGTATAGTAGTATATAGTGTAGTAGTATAGTCGCATAGTAGTATAGTAGTAGTAGTATATAGTAGTATAGTATAGTAGTAGTAGTATAGTGTAGTTGTAGTAGTATAGTATAGTATAGTAATATAGGATAGTATAGTAGTATAGTATAGTATAGTAGTATAGTAGTAGTTGTATAGTCTATAGTATAGTATAGTAGTAGTAGTATAGTAGTATAGTAGTATAGAAGTATAGTAGTATAGTAGTATAGTAGTAGTAAAGTAGTAGTAGTAATATAGTATAGTATAGTATAGTATAATATAGTATAGTATATAGTAGTATAGTTGTAGTATAGTAGTATAGTATAGTATAGTATAGTAGTAGTATAGTATAGTATAGTATAGTAGTAGTATAGTGTAGTATAGTATAGTATAGTATAGTATAGTATAGTATAGTAGTAGTATAGTATAGTATAGTATAGTAGTAGTATAGTAAGTAGTATATAGTATAGTAGCATATAGTATAGTATAGAATATAGTATAGTATAGTATATAGTAGTATATAGTATAGTAGTATATATTAGTATATAGTAGTATAGTAGTATAGTAGTAGTATAGTAGTAGTATATAGTATAGTAGTTTATAGTATAGTAGTTAAGTAGGAGTATAGTAGTAGTATATAGTAGTAGTATATAGTATAGTAGTATAGTATAGTAGTATAGTATTAGTATAGTAGTAGTAGTATAGTATAGTAGTAGTAGTAGTAAAGTATAATAATAGTATATTATTGTATAGTATACTAGTATAGTAGTATAGTAGTAGTAGTAGTAGTAGTAGTATATAGTAGTAGTATAGTAGTATATATTAGTAGTAGTAGTATAGTATATAGTATATAGTATAGTAGTAGTATATAGTAGTATAGTATATAAGAGTATAGTAGTAGTAGTATAGTAGTATATAGTAGTAGTATATAAGAGTATAGTAGTAGTAGTAGTATAGTAGTATATAGTAGTAGTAGTAGTATAATATATAGTATGTAGTATAGTAGTAGTATGGTAGAAGTAGTATAGTAGTTTAGTAGTATAGTATAGTAATATAGTAGTATATAGTATAGTATCGTAGTAGTAGTATATAAGAGTATAGTAGTAGTAGTATAGTAGTATATAGTAGTAGTAGTATATAGTAGTATAGTAGTTTAGTAGTATAGTATAGTAATATAGTAGTATATATTATAGTATCGTAGTAGTAGTATAGTAGTATAGTAGAATAGTAGTATAATAGTATATAGTTTAGTAGTATTGTAGTATAGTAGTAGTAGTATAGTATAGTATTGTATAGTATAGTAGTATAGTAGTAGTAGTAGTAATAGTATAGTATAGTTGTATAGTAGTTTATAGTAGTAGTATAGTAGTATATAGTAGTAGTATTGTAGTATAGTAGTAGTAGTATAGTAGTATAGTATAATAGTTTAGTAGTAGTAGTATAGTAGTATAGTAGTATAGTAGTAGTATAGTATTGTAGTAATATAGTATATAGTAGTATATAATATATATAGTAGTAGTATATAGTAGTATAGTAGTATAATATAGTAGTATATAGTAGTATATAGTAGTAGTAGTATAGTATAGTATAGTAGTAGTATAGTAGTAGTAGTAGTATAGTATAGTAGTATATAGTAGTAGTATAGTAGTATATAGTAGTAGTAGTATAGTATATAGTATATAGTATAGTAGTAGTATATAGTAGTATAGTATATAAGAGTATAGTAGTAGTAGTATAGTAGTATATAGTAGTAGTATATAAGAGTATAGTAGTAGTAGTATAGTAGTATATAGTAGTAGTAATAGTAGTATAATATATAGTATGTAGTATAGTAGAAATAGTATATAGTAGTATAGTAGTTTAGTAGTATAGTATAGTAATATAGTAGTATATAGTATAGTATCGTAGTAGTAGTATATAAGAGTATAGTAGTAGTAGTATATAGTAGTAGTAGTAGTATAATATATAGTATATAGTATAGTAGTAGTAGTATATATTAGTATAGTAGTTTAGTAGTATAGTATAGTAATATAGTAGTATATAGTATAGTATCGTAGTAGTAGTATAGTAGTATAGTATAGTTGTATATAGTTTAGTAGTAATGTAGTATAGTAGTAGTAGTGGTATAGTATAGTATTGTATAGTATAGTAGTATACTAGTAGTATAGTAGTAGTAGTCGTAGTAGTAGTAGTAGTAGTATAGTAGTATATAGTAGTAGTATAGTAGTATAGTATAGTAGTATAGTATGGTAGTATGATAGTATAGTAGTATAGTAGTATAGTAGTATAGTAGTATGGTAGTAGTATAATATAGTATAGTATAGTAGTATAGTAGTAGTAGTAGTAGTAGTATAGTAGTATAGTAGTAGTATTGTATTGTAGTAATATAGTATATAGTAGTATATAATATATATAGTAGTAGTATATAGTAGTATAGTTGTATATAGTAGTAGTAGTATAGTATAGTATAGTAGAAGTAGTATAGTAGTATAGTGTAGTCGTAGTAGTATAGTATAGTATAGTATAGTATAATAATATAATATAGTATAGTAGTATAGTAGTAGCAATAGTAGTAGTAGTAGTATATAGTATAGTATAGTATAGAATAGTATAGTATAGTAGTATAGTAGTAGTATAGTATATATTAGTATAGTATAGTATAGTAGTATAGTATAGTATAGTAGTATAGTATAGTATAGTAGTATAGTATAGTATAATAGTATAGTATATAGTAGTAGTATAGTATAGTAGTATATAGTAGTATAGTAGTATATAGTAGTAGTAGTATAGTATAGTAGAAGTAGAAGTAGTATAGTAGTATAGTGTAGTTGTAGTAGTATAGTATAGTATAGTAATATAGTATAGTATAGTAGTATAGTATAGTATAGTAGTATAGTAGTATAGTAGTATAGTAGTAGTAGTATATTATAGTAGTAGTAGTATAGTAGTATAGTAGTATAGAAGTATAGTAGTATAGTAGTAGTAGTAGTAATATACTACTAGTATATATTATAGTAGTAGTATAGTATAGTATAGTATAGTATAGTAGTAGTATAGTATAGTAGTATAGTAGTAGTATAGTAGTA
>NW_021319373.1:1484351-1491445 GCF_001605985.2 Dendrobium catenatum
TGATAAGTTCTAATCTTTAAGCATCATTGTTGATCTTTCAAAATAAATTATAATGATAAAGAAGATGGTGTCTATCAACTTCTTTTCAGACTAATTACCTTAGCATTAATATTATGATCAATCGATATATACCGCTACAATAAAGAGAACATTTTCCGCAATAAAAATTATCAAACATAGATTGTGTAGTAGGATGCGTGAAGATTGGCTCAATGATTATCTTTGTACCTTACATTGTAAATGAAGTAGTTGATTTAATTTTTAATTAAGGTATAATGCAACAATATAAAAAATATATAAAATATGTTGATAAGCTTGTAATTATTGCTCATTTCATCAATTATAATCTAATATAATATTATGGTTTAAATTATGGTTGTTGTATATAATTAAGAGATTAATGACCACTGATCGATTTAGATTCGTTTGGAGGTTTTTTGTTTATTTGACGATTTTAGTACCAAATTAAAGTCACCCAAATGAGCTCAATAATTATGTGTGGATATGAACGCGTCAAGACCAAAATCCGCCTGTCATTCTTGCGGGCCATGGTTCGACATTATGGACTGATGCCATTATGATTTGGTTCGGAAAAACTTCTGTATCTCTCCAACGAATAATATTTGAAATGAGCCTAAAATTAGTCAGGCAAATAGCCTGACTGTAGACTTTTGAGTTTTTTTGTATTTCTACTCTACTCTCCATGAAGAATTCCATAATTTAGAGACACACTGCAAGTTCCTATGCTCTTACGGTAACGCTTGTCATTGACGACAGTTGGAAAATTGGATTATAGAGGGCCAAAGTTTGTAAGAGAGTAAGTTAGTTTTATTAATAATATATATAAATAATTTAATTTATTTTTTCTCATATAGAATATTTATGATATTCTAAAATATTTATTTTTAATTAGGGAATATTTCTATAAATTTATTCATCAGATTTAGCTTTATTTCTTTTATGTTCTTGTTGCGTCCAGGGATATTCGCGCGGTAGAGATATTATATTTAACGTTTTGATTGTCGAAAGATCGGCGCAGCAGATTAAGGAGAGAGGGTTGATTTATGAGCACCAATTTTTCTGGAAACCCCTGTAAAAAGGGAAAAAGCCTGGGCTAGCCGTTTGAAGAATCCACTAGTATTTGCGTCATTACAAATGAGACCATTTCTGGAGAAGCCTGTAGTGATGTAATCTTATGGAGTATACATGAGGTAATCAAAGATTAACTATCGCGTATTCGCTTTTTAGAGGATAGCAGTTGCTGCGACGTTAGGTGAGAGGACGTATAGCTGGGACGGAGGTTGTAGTGCGGGAGTTAATTCAGGAGGAATGTGTGAAGCGGGCGAGGAGTCGGAAGGATTATTCCGGTGAGCGACATAAGTCAGAGGACCGTATTAACGGCGACGGATGTCAAAAGATCTGTATCGGCGGGCGCGTATCAGGAGACCGTGTGCTGCGACGAGTCGAGGACTGTAGTCTGACGCGAAGTCGAGGACAGCGTCAGGTAGAGTCCGAATGAAAAGAATGCTCTTGGCAAGACGTTCACGGGTCCGATAACGGTAGAAGTCAGGTGTCGGTAGAAGCTTGGCGAAGGTAGGTCCGACATCGTGGTAGAGTCAGACGTCGTGTTGGCGAGGAGAACTCTGCTTATTGGGCGGAGTTTCGGCCATGAAGGGAATTCTCTTGTAAATTGGAGATTTCAGCATCCATGGAGCTTGTGCTAATTCCTGCTTTTCCTGAAATCACCGGCAGGTTCCAGGCGTTATCACGCGCGAAAGTCGGCGGTGGTCGAGGGGTGGGAACTCCCTTTTCCCCTTTTCCTTCTCCTTCTTTCTTCCTTCTCCTCTTCACTTGAGTCCCCTTGGTGTAGAATTGAGGGTTATTTTATGTTTTTCTGGTGGCAAGCCCGTAATAGGCGGAGGACAAGGCGAATTGCGTGAATCGAATGCGACGGCGAATCGATCCTTCGATCCTGCACGTTCGTTGACCATTGAATGCTTAATATCTGAATTTGTGATAATTGGGCTGTTGGATTGGTCGTCGGCCGTTACCCGATTGGTTAGCTCGTCAAATCGGAGCGTTTTTTGAGACCTACAATTATTTGAACTCCCACCACGCTCTTGAAACCATGATCGCGACTAATTTGGGCTCGTGTCAGGTGTTTTGGTGTCGTGGGTCTCGTATTTCAAGCGCTCGGTTTGACTATAAAGATTGCTGAATGAGTTCTATCTCCTGAATTATTTCGGAGTTTCCAATTTATTTTGATCGAGTTAGAGCACGTCAAGATATTTTTAGGGATGTTCAGTTGCCCCTATATCGACATCGAGCTAGGAGTCCAATGTGTCACAATTTCGGAGAATTTTTCCGAGTGACCAGGATTGATTGGCTTGGTAGTCCCACATCTCCGAAAATTGTAAAAATTGAGTCGGACGTCGACACGGTCCTGGACTTCAAAAAAAAAAAGTCGATTTGGCTTTTCGGACGCTTCGGCCGGAGGACGGCAGGACCGGCGACCGGCGGCCGGCCGCCGGCTCGCGCGACGCCCGCGCGCTGGTCCACGCGTCGCCTTGGGCTGGCGCGCCCGCCTGGGTGCGCCAGTGCCTTGGCTGGTCGCCTGCGGCTGGGCTGCTGCGCCCGTGTTGGGCGGCCCTTGTTCTGTGGGCCCGGCTCCGCTGCTGCGCACCGCGGCGGAGCTGCTTGCCGCCGCCGCGCCGGCGGCATTCCCAGTGCTGGGCACGTTGCTGCGATTGTAGCAGGATCGCGGTGAAGAGTGCGACCGGCCGATTTTTCGCGGTCGTTTCGCTGCCAAACGACTCTAGGTGGGGCCACTGTGTTAAGAGGCGATTTTTTTGCTATTTTTGGTCAATATTCCGAAAAAATTCTCAAAATTCTGACAATTCCAGAAAATAATTAGAAAATTTGGATTTCGAATTGCAAATAACTTCCTTCTGCTTCAAAACCTTAAACTAGGACCCCCTAGGCTTAGAACTGTTGAATCCTCTTCCTTTCTCCTCGGTTCTTTACGATAGGAACCTCGGGTTTCATCTTTCTCCAGTTTTTTGGATTAATCCAACGGATTTATCTTCTTCCTACGTTTATGGCGTACCTACGGATTTCTCTTCTCCTCGTTTACTGGCGTAGAAACCTACGGCTCTTCATCTATCTCCTCGGTTTTTGGCGATAAGAGACCTACGAATTCATCTTCTCCCTCGGTTTTCTGCGATAGAACCCTAGGAATTTCATCATTTCCTCCGGTTACTGGCGATAGACACCTCGGGATTTCATCTTCTCCTCGGTTTATGCGATAGAAAAACCTACGGATTTTATCTTCTCCCTCCATTTACTGCGAGTTAGAAATACGATTTCATCTTTCTCCGGTTTACTGCCGATAGAACCTCTGGATTTCTTTTCCTCCGGTTTTCGGCGATGACCAACGGTTTGAATGCATCATTTGGGCGAGTTATGCTGCGAGGAAGTGTCGCGACGAGCAGAGTCGACGACGGTAGGGCAGTCGCTGACGAGCGAGTCGCATGCGAGGAGGTTCCTGAGCGAAGTCTGACGACAGGAGGGTCCGACGTCGGTAGAGACTGCGAGATTCGTCGCAAGCAGAAGTTCGATGCTGAGTAGGATCGACATCGGGTAGGATTTAACGTGGGTGAAGCCGACGGGATTCGTCGAGAGGAGAAGTTCAAAGAAAGTCACTTGACGCTTCTTGGCGACGTAACCAGGGATGTCAAGAACAATCTGATGTTTTTTGGCATTTGTCGACGATTGTTAACGATTTGGATCCAACCTTGATGAAGACTATATGAGTTTGCTGTCAGACCTTTGCTGACAACGTTTACTGATGGAAGAGGGCGGGAATTCCGCCAGATGTTTAAGACCTTTCCGAGGTATGGTATATCGAGCCTTTGTCGACGACGTTAACTGTGTGGAATGAGTCGGGATCGCAGGAGTGTAAGCCTTTCGGTTGTATGCTCGGCCTTTGCTCGACGACGTTACTGTGTGGAAGAGGTCGGAGGAATGCCGCGAAGTTAAGACCTTTCCGGTTGTATGTCGGAGCCTTTGCTCGACGACATTACTTGGAAGAGTCGGCAGGGAATCCACCAGGATTGTTTAGACCTATCCGAGGTTGTATGTCGGAGCCTTGCTCGACACGTTACCTGTGCGGAAAGAGGTGAGAAATCCCAGGATGACGACTTGTCGGGTTGTATGTCGGGCCTATTGCTCGCGACGTTCCTTGTGGAAGAGGTCGGGAGATCAACAAGGATGTGAGACCTTTCTCAGGGTTGTATGTCGGCTTTGCTCGACGACCGTTACTGTGTGAGAGGCCGAAGGATCCACGCAGGATGGTGGACTATATCCGGGTTGTATGCGGGCCTTTGCTCGCCGCGTTATGTGAGAAGGTAGAGAATACACCAGGATGTGAACCTTGCCGAGTTGTCTTGCGGAGCACCTGCTCGAGACGTTCCTGGTGGAAGATGTCGGAGATTCCACAAGAATGTAGACCTTTCGAGGTTGTTGTCGGAGCCTTTGTTCGACGACGTTAATGTGTGGAAAGAGTGTGAGCATCACAGTGTGCTTTCCGAGTTGTATGCGGAGTCCTGTCGACGCTTACCTGGTGTGAAGGGTCGGAGTCCACCAAGGATTGTGGACCTTCCAGGTTTGTATGTCGGAGCCTTGCTCGCGACGTACTGTGTGGAAGAGGGAGGATCACGCAGGATTGTGAGCTCCGAGGTGTTGTCGGGCTTTGCTCGACCATTACAACCTGTTGAAGAGGCGATCGGTCCCCCTTAGATCGATTACCTTGATTGGAGGGGCGAATGGCGCTGTATCCGATCAAAGGTGAAGAATATCTATTTTTAGCGTACTGCTTTTGAGGTCGAGTTAATCTTGCTAGAGGAGCTAGAAGTCACTGGAATGTAAATCTTTAATTGATTTGAAGTATCTTGCATTTCTCGGATATTCTGAATTATCATCTTGTTATAGAAAGATCGGATGCTCTTTGCAGATTGGTCAGTTGCACCCAGTCCGCTCTGATTGCAGCATAATGATGTCTAGGAGTTGTAGGCGATCTTTGCATTGGAGCAAGTGCCCCCAGTCGGACCACTTCCACAGGCGGGCCAACTGTTTGCGTCCAGGAGTCTTCGCGCGGTAAGAATTTATATTACGCTTAGCATTGTACGAATTGCACGAGAGTAGGAGAAGAGGTCTGCATTTTGACACCAAGTTTTTAGTTGGAAATCCTTAAAGGGGAAACCCGGTGGGCTAGCGTTTTGAATGTCCACTAGTATTTGCAGTCGATTTACCATGGAACCTTCCTGGAGAGAAGCCTTAGTTGTGTACATCTTATTGGAGTACTACATGATGTAAATACAAAAGATCTACTTCGACGTATTGCTTTGTAGAAAGGACTGCGTTGGCGTTGCACGTAGAGTCGGAGGACCGTAGTCAGCTGGTGACGGAGGATTTAGTCGCGGGACGAGTAAGTCAGGGAGGATGTAGTCGGCGGGCGACGCAGAGGTCGGAAGGATGTATTCGGTGAGGACTATCAGGAGGACCGTATTCAACGGGCGACGGATGTCAAAAGACTGTAGTCGGCGGGCACGTAGTCAGGAGTGACCTAGTCGGCTGGCGACGGATTCGAAAGGACTGTATCTGACGAACGAGATCAATAGGACAGTTCAGTAGCAAGTCCGCAATGGAAAAAGAAGCATCTTCGCATAGCGTAGCGGATGTCCGATACGGTAGAAGTCGTGTCGGGTGAAGATTGGCGAAGAGTGAAGGCTCCCGTGGGTAGAAGTCCGACGTCGTGGTGGCAGAGGAGACTCTGGCCATTTGGCGGAGTTTCGGCGTCTGAGGGATATCTCTTGTAAATTGGAAGAATTTCAGCAATCCATGGAAAGTGTGCAGAATTCTGCGTTTCCTGAAAATCGGCAGAGTTCCGGGTCTTAGGCGCAGAGAGAGTCCGGCGGGTGGTCGAGGAGGTGAGGACTTCCTTTTCTTTCTCATATCTCATTTCTTCTTTTTCTCTCTTCACTTGGAGTCCCTTGGTGTAAGATGAGGGCTTTTTCTGTTTTTTCTGGAGGTGGACGCCGAATAGGCGGAGATCAAGGGCGGAATTGGGAGTGATCGAATGGACGGCGATTATCGATCCTTCGATCATGCACCGTTCGCTTGGACTTTGAGGCCTTTAATGATTTCGGAATTGATGATCTTGGGCTCGTTGGATTCGTTCCTCGTCGAGCCGTTCGATCGAGCTATAGTGTCAAATCGGAAGACGTTTGGTAACTCAAATTCGGTTTGACACTCCCAACGCGCCTTTGAACCCTATATTCGACTATTTGGGCTCGGATATGGATTGATTTGGTGTGTTTGGGTTGTTATTTCCAGACGGGCTCGGTTGTGCTATAAGATTGCTGAAATAGGGTTCATATTGCTCTGAATTATTTTCGGAGTTCAATTTGATTTATGCATCATTAGTGCCCGATCAAGATAATTTTTGAGGATGTATCAGTATCTTAATTGATTAAGTAGAAATAATCTATATTAGAATAAACTAAGAGTTTTAATCTTGATTTTTATCAAAATTTTCTGGAAAGGCTAAAGAGTTAATACCATGAGCATCTGCACTGCATAATTTAAATCACGATATTCACTTTTTATATAAAATCAAAAATGAATTAATTGAGCAACAAAGTTGATCATTAAAATTTGATTAAGTAAAAATAGCTTCATTAAAAATATGAAATTCCTTTTCATTAGGGCGAGTATTAGAGGAAACAATCAGATATCCTATTAAATTTTTTATTAAATAAATTTTAATTCTTGAATTCTTTATTTGAGATGAATTGGCATACTATATTTTTGATGCATGTCAATATTTTATCATTTTACATAGATTCAAAATTGAAAGATAATATTATAATTTTTTAAAGAATTGCTAAAAAAAAGAATTCATGTATATCATGATGAGGCTCAAATAATTGTTACGAGTCTATTTATCAAGTAGGGATGGAGCCAACTATTTTTTTAAAAAACCGACAATTTTATATAATAAAGTAATTAAAAAATAAATAGAATGACAATAATAC
>NW_021319373.1:1491545-1497438 GCF_001605985.2 Dendrobium catenatum
GGCCAGGACGATATTTACATTGTCCTGGACGATCTGGCTTAAAACAAAAATTCTAATCAGGGATTCTTAATTAAGGCAACCGTCATTAACAGATCAGCCTGGACGATACCTGTATCGGCCAGGACGATAAGCTTAGAATAGAAAGAAATTGCCGCCATAAACAATTAAGGTATTATGTATTTTTTGGTAATCGGCCAGGACGATCTTGGATCGGCTTGGATGATATTCACAAATTATGCATTAATTGATTAGACAAATCAAGGAAGTAATTAAGGATGATTGATACAATCATATCGTCCTGGATGATCGCAGGATCGGTCAGGATGATCTATTCAAAAACCTTAGTTACTTCTGGACGATAAACATCGGCCAGCATAAATTAAGGGCGATGCTCTGGATGATTTTCCTCTAATTTGAACTGATCGGCCGGGACGATCGTGATATCGTCCTAGACGATCAAGCCAATTTTAAATCGTCTAGTTTGCATTCAGGGTGATGCTCTGGCCAATCTTCTGAGATTTGTACTGAATGATTTTGTCGGCAACTTGCAATTAATGAGCTCCTTTGAAGCTCTTCTATTTAAGAGCTCTTGTTCAATGTTTTGAAAAATCTTTTGCTACTACCTTGACCTGAGAAGACCTTGAGGAGAGGAAGAGAGAGAGGGAGAGAGAGAGGATCTTGTGAGGGGGAGCTTGTGAGGGGATTCATAAGGGTTGCTTGAAGGATCGCTCTGCTTTTTCTTCATCTAGAGTTTCTCATCCATGGAAGGGTCGGTAGAGGTATGGATTCAGCATCTGATTGTGGTTCTCTGCCAGCTTCAGGAGGAAGCAAAAGGAGATAGGTTTTCTGCCTTACCGGGGTGGCAAAAAGAGGTTCTTTATAAAGGTGAGAAAAAGAAGGAGAAAACAGTTGCACTAAAGGCGCACAAATCTGACTCCGATTCTTCCGGGTCTGAGAGCGATGGAGTTGCCTTCATCACAAGGCAATTCAAACGCTTTCTAAGGAAGAAACAAAAGCATCATTGGAGAAAAATTAAGGATCATAAATATTCTAAAGGATCTTCTGATGTTGTTTGTTATGAATGCAGGAAGCCTGGACATGTAAAAGCCGATTGTCCTACACTCCAAGATCACCCGAGCAAGGAAAAGGAAAAGGGCGAGGAGAAACCTAAGTTTAGGAAGGATAAGAAGAGAATCCAAAAGGCATTCTAGGCAGAATCTGGTATTTATTCCTCTGAGACTGAACCAGAGGAAGAGACTACAAACCTGTGTTAAATGGGGGAAGATCATATTGAGCAAAGTGATGAGGAAGAGGTATATAAACCAACCTATGATGAGTTGTTTGAGATTTGTAATAAAATCCATGCATCATACAAAAAGCTTAAGAAGTCTCATGCTAATTTAAAATTGGAACTTGTAAATTTGCAAAAAGAGTATGAAGTTATTCTTAAAGATCATTCAATAACTGATTCTAATCACATGGCTCTTCTTGATGAATTTGATGATTTGAATCCAAAGCCAAAACCTAGGAAGAGGCATTATCAGTTTAATAACTCAAAGCATCTTAAGAAATCTTTTTCGAGGGAGTTAGATGTTTTCTTATGTGGCAGCAGCACACATCTTACACACTCCTGCACTAGTTCACCATAAAATACACAAGGGTGTCGCGAGACCTAAGAAAATACATGATTCACAGCATTCCCACACCTGCATTGGTATTTACTATTTCTTTAAGAAGGACCCAAACTAGGTGGGTTCCTAAATTGGTTACAGATTGTTAATTGATTTGCTGGTGTTGCTGCTTCACAAAGACCTCATGGAAGCATTAAGATAATATAAGGGCCGATAGATTCAAAATTACTTAAACTTACGCATTACTTTCAGTAATTTTCTTGAAATTTTTTGTTTGTTATGTTGTACAGCTGTTCGTGTTGTTCAGCATCATTTTGTTTTTCATTTTGCTTTTCATGTTTGCGTTCTATATGATTGTTTTTATTAAAGTTTTAGTATTTGAGAATTTTAAAATTCAAATTTAATTAATCATATCTAAATCAGTTTAAGGGTAGAAACACCGTTGAGCTTTTCCTCTCCCATCTACCTCTTTAGTTACATTAATAATTTTTTTCTAGCAAAAAGTCTATCTCGACATTGACAACAACTGGTTTTTGAAAACTAAGATTCTTTTGGATCTTGTTACAAAATCTATCTTTATGCATAATAATCCAAGAAGTCCCTGTATATATCTTTTTCAGTTAAATAAATCTTGCCAATTGCATTTATCACGGATGTTATGATGGGTGGGTTGTTCTTCCCTATGCTAGAGAGAGAGTTCCGTTCTCTATTTTGGGGATATACCATATACTAGGATTCTTTTAAGGGTTTTTTTATTAAGAGGAATTTAGCTTGAAAGGAATAAAAGGGAAGTTGATAAAGCGATGCAAAAAATGTGAAATGAAAAAATATCATACCATAAATGTGTATAAAAAATCCAAAATCGCTCAAAGAGCCCAAATCAAAAGATACAAGAGGCATAAAATTGAGCCCACTAAAATACAAGCAGTGATTTATGCACTTTTTACTGAACACTTTAAACTATAGGAAACTCATTGGTTATTTATGCTTTCAAAGGACTTGATTACAAATTTCTTGATTGAGACAAATGTACTTTTGGGTATATATATTTATAAAATATATTACTTTGTTAACCAAGTTTGATGAATCTATAATTTTTACTCAAGTAAATTTTTCTGAGTTAGATCTTGGTTTTTTAAAAGGATGATTATGCTCTGAAAGGAAGTCCGAGTAGGGATTAAACAAAATGATCGGAGTTTTCGCCTTTTTCAGATTTTGATTTTTGTTAAACTGATTTTGACTTTTAAATCCTAAAATTTATTGTTGAGAGAAATTTTTGATGGTATCGTTGTTAACACAAAAAAAAAGATTTTTTTTTTTATATTTTTCTTTTTTTATTGTTGTTTTCTAGCATAAGTTGAATTTGTGAGTGCTCTTTATTTTGAAGGCTCTGATACAACATCTTTTCTTGGATCAAACTCTTGCCACTCTTCCTGACAGCCGATTCTACATAATCGTCCTGGACGATAGGACAATTCTTTCAAAATTCCTTTCGTGGGGTGCTGAACCTTTTTCTGAGCTTGCTATATCTTTCGTCCTTGATAATACTATATTCATCCTGGACGATCTGATCGAACTCTTATTGCAATTCATCGATGATAGTTCTTTGGCCGATATTAACATATCGTCCTGGCCGTATATTTGATGGTCATCGTGCCTGGCAAGAACCTGAATCGTCTTGGACGATCTATTGACTCATTATTCAGAGGGTTAATTTTTCTAGGAAATTGACTTAGTACCTAGGTCTTTGTAGCCCGTAAGTGAGACGTCGACCAAATAGGATTTCCTTAAGGTTGCTCGCACTGAAGGGTAGCACGATCTCAAGCCTACCACTCAATTTGAATCAAAAATCAATTCAGTCCAATTTCGAATCAACTCTTAAAAATAAACTTCTAAACAAACAGCATTTATATTCGTTCGATGTCAATCCGACTCAATCTAATTTATTTTTGATCCAAAATTTAACATCATTGGGACTAAATCAAACTCACCAACGAAGCGAAACCAAATTATTTAAAGACTCAAGTGAGTTCGATTCAATTGCCCAATTAGTCCAGGTTTGACCCGTCAGCGAGCTAATGTAACATTAATTAAATTAAAAAAAATGAATGCAAATTAGAGTTTAATTTAAAATGTTCGTAACTTTGTTTAGTTATAAAATATATCGATTTTAATTAAAGAAAAAAATGAACTATATTTTATAAAATTAAAATGTCACTTTTTTCTATATTTTATAATAAGATATGTCATAATAATCACTCAAATTATTTTTAAATCAAATCCCAAAAATCCTAGCATTAACTTGAACTGAGAGAGAGTTCAGATTTAATGTGTTAGAATCAGCCTAATCACTCACGACTCTCGCACTCTCCTGCTCATTATGGAAAAACGTTCAACCCTCACACGACCTAAATTTCTCTCCCACTCTCAGCAGTTCGCACAGAACTACGAGCCACGATTCTCACCCTGCAGTCGATTGGAAACCCAAGCCCAGTTCGAGAAAATTGATCCTATCTCCATTCGGAAACACAATTGAAAATCTCACAATAGCCCCCTCTCATAAGAAGATCCAAGAAGAAAACCATCCAGGACACACGCTCTCAATTCTCAAAAAGCCTGTCGTTCTCCTCTCCAGGCCCCCATCATTCTCTGCAGTACGCGAACAGCCTCAGTCCATCGCCTCCCTCTGCCGCAAGAAGCCAAGGACCGTTTCTTCCTCTCTCGGCTCTCTCACGTGAAAACCAAGCCGGACGCCCATCGAGCTAACACCGACCCTGCATCCCAATTCGTCTGAATTCTATTCATGCCAATCTTCTCTCTTCCAATTAGTAAAGAAATATTTCTTATATTAAATAGATAATAACTTTAATGAATAGAAAGATATAAAAGTTGTTTTAAAGTGCAACTCGTACAACATCATGATTTAGTTTTGTCTTTTATGACCTTGGGTGAGATATCAAAGTGCATAGAATATTTTTGAGTTTTATTAATCATGCTTGGTCCCAATTTTACCTATCATAAATACCTTACAGTAATTACTACTTTATGTATTCTAAATTTCCTATCTTCATTTTTAACAATTATATTTGCTATATTTAATTGACTTGTGTCAAGATGATAGTAAAAAGAAATAACTTTTATTATGGATTTTAACAATCACCATTTTCTAAAAATTTGTTTTCCTTTGTAAAAGTTAATAGGAAATTCTTTTTCTCTTTAGAGTCAAACTATTAGATATATATGTCTCGTTTTAGATTAAAAAGTTTTTTTTTTTATCTGATTTTCTATCCCTTATATCCAAGGGTGATAATGTTTTGCATTGTTTCTTAAAACAAATTGTTTAAAATCAGCCGCATTCTTCATCTTTCTTAAAAATTAATAAATCAATTGTAGTTTTCAAAATCATTGGAATGAAAGTTGGTAAAATCTGATTTCGTATATATATATATATCTCAAATCAAAAGTCACTAAATGTGTAAATGTTTTAAAAAGGCAAAGTATGTATGTGAGAAGTAAAGTAATGTATGAGAAAGATAAAGAGTGAATTGTGGAATTTTGATAAGATAAAGTGTGTATAATTTGAAAAGTGAATTAACTGATTTGTGTTTGAATTAAAAAGACGAAATGTGTAGATGTAGAATAGTAAAGTGTATAAAGTATTGAAGCAAATTGTATTATTTTTGAAAGCAGAAAAGTATGTTTTTGAAAGGTATATATGTGTTTGAGTGATGAGATAAAAAAAAATGTGTGTTAGAAAACGTTTGGATTTTGAAAGATTGAGATTCGTTTGGGTTGAAAAGTGAAATTTGTGAATGATTAAAAAAATAAAAATTTATGTTAAAAAGTGAAAGTGGATTATGTTGGAAAGAGGTATATGGAAAAGTTAAGTGTATGCCTTAAAAGAAGAATTGCATGTATTAGTCATAAAGGTGTATTGTGTGTAAGTTTGATATATGAAATGTATGTTTTAAAAATGTGTATTGAAAGGTGATTTACTTGTGTTTTGGAAAAGTGAAAGAGATTGTGCATATGTGATAAATGATTGTAGTGTATACTGAAAAGTAAAATATGCGTGTCGGGAAGGGTGTCAAGTTTGACTTGAAAGGTGAAAACTATGTGTATTGAAAAGTATATTGAATATTAAAATGTTTAAAAAGTATTTTGATAAGGAAAAATGTAGAGTATGATTTTGGGATGAGAGAAATGTATAAGTGTGATAAGTAAAGTGTTTATTTTGTGAAAATTGTATAAGTTTGGAAAAG
>NW_021319373.1:1497538-1498955 GCF_001605985.2 Dendrobium catenatum
ATGATTTTAGTATCCAAATAGAAAAGAAAATACCCCCTCTAGGGATGAGTTTCTTTTCATTTGGATACCCAAACCCGACGGATCCAAGGAGTTCATAGAAGAAGAAAGGATGAAATGAAGAAATGAAGAAAGAAGATGAAGAAATAAAGACACAAGAGAGAATATATCCCATTCCAAAAATCACTTGCATCATTCTTAGGATTAGAATCCGGGTTTGTTGTCAGTGGTGCCCGGCCAGTTTACTTTTCTGCAAATTCTAGGTGTAATTATATGGACATTGGACATTATATATTTGGATTATTAAATTTGATTGTTTATATTTTTTGTGCAGTAGCTTTTTTTAGAGCTCTTCAATGTCGTGCTTTGTTTTAGCCTGGATACGAATCAGAGTGCTTTTTTTAGTAAGGGTACGTATAAAATTCTTCTATTTGTAATCCTAATAAAATTTTTTAGGCTCACATAGTAACTCTAACGATCTAAGAAGTAAGATCGGGACCGCCGAGAGTCAGCATAAGCATATTAATACTTTCTCTTCCTTCTTAGGCACCTCCCTGCCTGCGGGTTCTGGCAGACCACTTGACCTATAAGGGTGCAGTTCTGTCAAGGGGAAGTTGTGCAATCTCTAGGGAAAAACCTATTTTTTAAGCCTAATTTTAAAACTTCTTCATATTCATTTTATGCATTCGAGTCAATTAGCATGCATTGCATTAGATACAAATTAAAAAAGAGTCTAAAATATTAATTGCATTTCTAGACATTTTTCACCCTACATAAGTTGAGGGGCCAATTAGAAACTGTCTTAGATGTCGGCTCCCAATTCCTTAAAATTTAAGCAACGTCCCTACCTATCTTTCATAAGAGACTTGAAACATGGTTTTAAAGTGCCTAGGTGGTTAGCTGGCTCCCCAATCCAGGCTGGGATAAGTCCAGATTTGCACTTCATTAGTTAGGTTCAGGTCACTATTTTTAATACCCAAATTAGATTTAGGTTCTGAGGAAGATTCTTTTTAGATCTTAATTCCTCACCCTCCGGGAATATAATCCCAAATTTCTAATAAAATGTCAACTTCAACATAAAATTTTCTCCTAAAATATAAAGCCCAACATAGGGTAGACTGAGGTCGCCTCTGAGCTTCTCAGAATCTGGCACCTCCTACTTTTCCTCCTTTGACTCGCTAATAAATGTTCAATATTGAGCTTTCTCCTTGAAAACTCTTTACTTCTATTTCTTTGTCTTTTACTTTGAAGTCAAAAGGGTATGAAATCACTGCTTTAATCGAGAGTTTTCTTAGGAGCTTCTCTCCTAAGATGTAATTAATTATAGGAGCTTGCTCCTATAGGGATTTGAGAACCCCAGACTAAAATAAACCTTGTTTTATTCGTATAAAACAAGGGAAGAATCTTTGAGAACGTAGAT